>NC_081349.1:26144223-26182384 GCF_029784015.1 Lycium ferocissimum | reverse complement strand
TTAAAGAAATATGATTCTTCATAAAGTGAGGAGAGCAACGGTTATGTCTTGTACATAAAAGATCAATCAAGGGCAAAAATAATTAAAGTGAGAGAAAATCACAAAACATTCCAAAAAGTATGGTAGCTAAAAGTTATTCATGGCCTAATGTTCATGTGCTCATTCTTGCAGGTTGGGTGGAGTAGAAAGGAACTTTATCACGACATCAAAGTGGCTAATAAGCAAGTAGTTTGCACCAAGTTACCAACATCGAAAGACGAACAATATACAAACTCTGTACGTTTCCTTGCAAATTATATTGTATTCTTTTCATTCTCCTCTTTTATATAGAAAGTGTACAATGTGTCTAAAAATGTACAATGTGTCTAAAATGGTACGAAAACTATTTATGGAATTTTACAGAAAATTAATTAGGATGACAAATAAAAGGATTTGCCTGGGTAACTAAAACAGAATGGGTGAAAATCATTTACACCGTCCAATTATGCTTTAAAAATCAAACTCCATCCTCAACTTTGAACAATAGACATCCTCCCCCTTTATCCTAATTGATTTTTTTTAAATGCTTATTTTACCCTTACATTATCAACTTTTGCCTTCTTTTTTAAAATCGTGATATTTTTCATTTTTTAATCGGAAAAGGGCCAAAATTACCCTTGAACTTTGAAAAATAGTTCATTCATACCCTTCGATATACTTTAGGGCCAATTATACCCTTACAGTTATACTATGGGATCAATTATACCCTTCTGTGTAACTATTGCCACGTGGCATCATCCCAGCCCTTCAAAATTATTTTACCCTCAAATAATTTTTTTACCCACTAAAATAACTCAATCCGACCCAAAAAAAAAAAATTCAGCAAAAATAATATGGATAATTTTTCCAGCAAAAAAAAAATAATAATTTCGTATTAGTGGGTAAAAAATTATTTGAGGGTAAAATAATTTTGAAGGGCTAGGATGATGCCACGTGGCAATAGTTACACAGAAGGGTATAATTGACCCCATAGTATAACTGTAAGGGTATTGGCCCTAAAGTATAACGAAGGGTATGGATGAACTATTTTTCAAAGTTCAGGGGTAATTTTGGCCCTTTTCCGTTTTTTAATTCATGTAACAAATTCTTGTAAAAAATTAATATTATCTTCTAGGCGAAGAAAAAAGCGAGAAATACTAATTGAGTATATAAGTTAATGATGCTCTATAATAAAATAAATTAACAGAATAAATAAAAAATTAATTTTATTAAAAATAATCAAACTTTAATATTTACTTATACAAGTGAAAAATTACAGGTTATAATAACTTTATGAATATATTTCTATGCAGGTAATGCAAAAACAATTAAAAAAATAGAGGTAAATCTTTAAAAATGATTTATTTATACTATAAATGAATTTTATAATCTAAGAAATGTTCCATTAGTGACAATCACTTGTTTATTTATATAAACAATAGATAATAAGAGAGAAGCGAAACTTAAATATACACACATGCATGTATATACATAGATACATACTGCATATAATATTGAAATAACAATCATAAAAAATAGCATTAGATTTTATCACAAATTCCTAAAAGTATTATTTTACTTATAATGTTAAAGAACTTAAATACGAATCTATAAATATGTAGATTGAAAAGATAAATATTACACATAATATAAAATGTATTACATAAATAGAGGATTGAAAAAAAATAAGGGTGAAATAGTCATTGCATTGGATAAAGGGGGGAAGAATGTCTATTATTCAAAGTTGAGGGAATTTGATTTTTAAAGCAAAACTGGGGGGTGAAAATAAAAACAGAATTGATGGGAGTGAATAAGGAAAGAAGCAAAGTTAATCTCAACAGAAATGATGTTGAGATTTATAATGATGTGACATATTTATAAGCCAAGAAAATATTCTTCTTCCCATTCTATAGTGAATTCTCATATTCTTTTTTCTCAATGAACTCATATTATAGTTACCAGTTTTAATTTATTACCATAATTCAAACGTCTTTTCATTTTTTTAAATAAAACTAATTAAATAATATATACGAAACCACTTTTCATACATTAATTAGCTCATTTATAGAAGTTTGGAAAAATACAGCTACATGTACGTGCTTGAAAAATGGAAATTGCACCCTGAAAAGTGAAAGTCAATTAAGATACTTATATTCGTGATTTGATCAACTTATAGAATTAATTTTGTAAGTAGATATATGAAATAATTTTGTCTCAATTAAATTTATAAAACTGTCATTTCTTAAGTACGACCGTGCTAAGCGTGAACAAATTCACTAATTAGTCATAATTTTAGGAGTAATTGAACGAGCTGGAAGCCTTTATTTAATTTGGAGCTAGATTACTTTAAGATTCATCGTGTTCATGCACATTTTGACTCTCTCTCTCACACTATATTCTCTATGGGATCGACCCAATCTAGACGGATTTATTATTGCACGAGATAGTACTACTAAATTATCGAGAGTAGGGTTGGGCATGTGATGCATGCCCATAGCATGACCTATATATGACCATACTCCACTTCTCTATTTTGGTTCTGTTGGCCATCCTACCACTTCAACTGTGTTATATACATTGCAAACATTTCACCGCCTTCTTTGGTCACAATCAAGAAATTATTTTCTTTCTCGTGTAGGACCTCGGGACCTAGTTAGCAGAGGTGGATCCATGATTATTATAAGATAAATGAACTATTACGAATATGTGGATCTAGAATATCAATTTAACGGGTTCAAGTTTTAGGTTCTTTCCATTGAACTTGTTAAGCTTTTAAAATGATTTGTTCAAAATCCTTTTTCTAGAAAAAAAATTATATATATCTATGATCCACGTAGAAAATGTTGGGATTGGCTATATGGTGTATCATCCACTGCTACTACTAGTAGTCCTTAATACACGTTTCGTTTAATTATATAAACACAATAACAAAAGGAGAATGAGAATATTTTCAATTAATTTTGAAAGAATAAGCCAAACAAAGAACGAATGAAAAATAATAATTAAACTTAAAAAAAATGACACCAAACATGTCTATCCTGTAGGTGGGCCCAATTATAGTTTCAGCTAAACTAGACATCAGTCATAAACTTGAGAAGACACTTAAGTTGACCAAGTCTATGTTAGCCCTAGAAGACTCAAGTCAAGACCCATAATATTATCTATTTTTTCGTTTATGGTAAACGTGGGTATTATTTAATGTCAGAAACTATGTATACTTTATAATGATGCGGTAATTAAGGTCAATCAAATATTATATTATCTTATGTGGAATTAAGATTAATTAATCTAAACTTTGAACCAAAGGATCCGTTAATTCTAACTGCGATATAAAACGTCGAAACTTACTAATATAGACTGTTGCTATTATATCCAGCGGGTCAATCACTCGTGGCTTGCCAACTAAAAACATGCTAAGCCTAGTATAATGAGCTCACTAATTAGCAATCAAAATCAATTAACTCTATAGCCGGTTTATATGTATTTACAGTATAATTATTTTTACATCAGTAATACAATTTAATATATTATATCGATAGTGAAAAAAAATCGTCATGTATCAATATATAACTGAAATCCTACTGGAATTAAAGTTCTATATACTAAAAGTATAAAATTAGTTACCCAATGAGGTTAATTTAACTACAGCAGAGTAATTATGATGAAATTAAAGCTACAAATAGCATGTTTGCCAACCTCTTAAAAACTGTTTATTTAAAAAGTGTTTTTTTAATTAGAATTGCTTTTCGGAAAAATACTTTTAAAAAGTAGCAGTTTGTGTTTAGTTAATCAATTTGAAAAGCCTTTTACCAGTATTAGAGCAACAATTTGTGTTTGGCTACTACTACTTTTTTTTTTCAGCTTCTGAAAAACAGTTTCTGATACTATACTAAACACCTCTTCTTTTTTGTTTCCTACAACCTTAGCCCAAAAAAACTCAACACTCTAAAATTAGCACATTTTTCTGAAAAAATAAACACTTTTAACTCTCCAAAAACTTGACCAAACAAGGCTACAAATGACTTAACCTTACTATATTATATTGATTTCTTGAAAAAACGCTAATTGAGTAACGATTCGTTCATGCTCATCAACTTGAGAAGACTTAAAAGTTGAACGTGTGTTATGCATGTTATTCCAAGAAGACTTCACAAGTCAAGAACCACAAAATGGTTTAAACAAAGTGAGAATTTTCCAATCAGGTCCACGCGTTCTTGAATTACTTATCTTGAGCCTTGAGAAATTTTTTATATAAGCTTATTGATTAAACACAAAATATTGTAGAGAATACACTTTTCTCCAATTTTTGATAATATTCTTTTCTTTCCCATGGCTTTTGAAGCCATGAATCACAAAACATTCTCTATATTATTCATAGTCTTTTTTGTCTTAACTTGTTCTATGTCCTCAACAACGGCCTCTCGAAGATTATTATCAGGTTTTGTTATCCCTTCACTTTAATGTAATTGTTTTTTTTTTTTTTGGTCCTAAATTTTCAGTTGAAATAAATTCATTATTTTGAAATATACCATGTGGAGAATTCAAACTAGTACGATGAATTTGGATTAGAAAACAGTTTTTCTTTTTCATTCCTTTTTTGTTTGTTTTATAGTAACGAATGTTTGGACTTGGATTTATATGTGTAAAAAAAAAAAGTAGTTTTGTGTTTTGAGGTTCGTATTTCCTTCCAAAAACAAAACATAAAATATGTTTTCAAATCAGAAAATAAAAGGACTGTGCTTAAAACAAAGACTTGTTTGGGCCACGTAACTACTACTCATTTTTCTAGTTCCAGTACACATTTGACTAATGGTCTGTTTGGCCAAATTTTTTCGAAGCCAATATTATTTATTTTCTTTTTTAAAAACATGCACATCCTAGAGAGTTGAGGTATCTTGACAAACTTTAAGGGAAAAAAGTGTTTTGAGTGGTCGTCGAAGTAATTTTTTAGAAGCTAAAAAAAAGTAGCTTTTCAGAAGCATACTTTTGGAACATTAGCCAAACACAAATTGCTTGTCTAATTGAAAGGGATTTTGTAAATTAATTAGTCAAATACAAATTTTTACTATGCGAAAGTGCTTTTTCAGAAGTACTTATGACAAAATTCACTTTTAAATACAACAACAAAAACATATCCAGTTAATCCCACAATTGGGTATAATAACGGCAGTTGGCTATTAAAAGTAAAGTGGACACCAATTTGGACAAATTAAGAAAGTTTTAAGTTTTATTTTGTTTATCTATTCGACCATATCCTGCAAAGCAGAATATTAAAAAGGGGAAGAAAATTCAAAGACTAGTATTGCTATCTTCGTTTTCCACCTCTAGTTATCCAAATATGAAATAGTGTAATGTAATTTTTAATAGTGATGCCTCTTTAGACTTTTTTTTTCCCTTTCTCATTAATGATTTTCTACCAAAAAATGCTTGTTCTTTTTCCTTTTTTTAATTGAAATTAAATTATATGTACTAATTATAAAATATATTTATACCATCGAATATACGTATATTCGAAATAAGTCATTTTTATGATAGTATAAAATCTTTTTAACCGTTAATTCCATTTGAATAACAGGTGGTGCTGGAGGCAATAAAATGGAAATGCGAGGCCATGGCTCTAAATCAGCTCCTTCAGCAACTGAACAATCACCCCCCGGTAAAATTTTGTCTAATATATTTGTATTGGTGTTCTCCCTTTGAAACCTTTCCCCCAATTTAATGTAAAAACTAGATATTTACATCTATTTTCTCACGGTAAATTTTAAATCGATGGATTATGTGTGTAGAATTTGGTTCATTACTATTGTATGATTAGGAAAACTAAAAAAATTGAAAACATATATAATTGTAAAACTATTTTCTTATTGAGTCCACACGTTTTTTCTCTCACAATGGGAAGAAAATAAGCTCATGCAACTAATTAATATACTAGAGTAATCACTATCTAAAATTTTGTGGTCAAACTTTAAATAAGTGGATTCTTGAAACCATAAAGTGGATGAAAATTTGGATCACAAAAGTTACTTTTATTTGCTTATTTTAGTTCTGACAAAGTGATTAATTGTAAGGGAAAGAAAAAAGATTATCCAAATAAGAAATAGTACGTGACTTTTAATTAGTGTATTAGCCTAGATGTTAAATGCTTCAAATGATTAACTTTTTTGTCATTTATCATATATAATAAATAAAACATGCTTGTTCTTTCTATATTTGAAAATTGCTTAAAAGTAGTAAGATAAGTATAACAAGGATTTGTAATTTAAGGTTAACTGAGAATTTTTTTTTTTTTTTAAACTTGTGGTCAGAATTCTAAAACATGGCATGAGATTTTTGTGGATATAAAACCTGATGGAAAGACGTAATTCTTTTTATGACGGACTAATTAATAAGAAAATAGTGTCACATAAAGGATGTGGTCAGTATGAAGAAAAACATTTTTCTTAGGAAATATTTTTCTACGTACAAAACACAACAAGTCAATGGAACAACGAGTACATATAATCGAGATTGGTCTCGAGAAGTAATAATTTGTTTATTTTTTTGAACTTGCAGGAAGAAGTGCATTACATAAACCGGTACCACCGATATGCAGGGAGAAATTGTACGGCAAATGTGTCAGTCTTTGCTCTTGCAGGACCCCCGAGGCGTTGCACTTTTGATAATGGATGTAAACACACCCAACCCTAATTTAAATCCATAGCTCGTTTTAATTACTGTTCACAGTAAACGGTAAACAATAAACTTCATTTTTTTTTCCAAGCAAGGAAAAGAGTTTTGAAGATTTAAATCATATATAATTATGATGTTTATCAGCTTTAGTTTGTACTTGATGTGTACTATTTTTAAATATTTAATTAAATTTTCATGAAAATATGTTCCAAAGGAAAAACTTTAAAGTCAATTAGTTTTGTCTTTTAACCTTGAAGGTTTGCCCATAAAGCGAGCGAGAGTCAAAAATTCAAGACCATCCATCCGGGTCATTCGGTGAAATTTCTTATAGTAATAAAGTATTGAATATATATATATATATATTGTGTTATCCCATTTTCTGCGGCACTTGAAGTTCCTGAACGAGGAATAAAGAATGAAAATTAATACAAAAAGGATGTAAATTCCTTAAATAATAAAGCCATTAAATGGGCTTGACCCATCATACTAGCCCAATTTAGCCTGTTAGTTGGGTGTAACTGGACTAGAATACCCTTTTTTGGGTCCATTAGAAATTGAGACTCTTTCAGTCCAGCCCCAATCGGCATGTTGCCCAAGGGCACAGAGAAATGAAAAAAAATGTACTTTTGTCCTTCAAACGGGCCGGTCTTTAATTTTTGTCCTTCAAATGGGGTGGTCTTTAAGTTTTTCCCTTCAAAATCAAATTTATGCCTAGCGGAGAATAAATTCTTTAAGGGGCGGCGGATAACTTGTGGGATATTGTGATGTAAAAATATAAACTTATGCGCCGCGAAAAAATTATTTGTCTTGAGGGCCAAAAATTAAAGACCAGCAAAAAATAGAGCCGAAGTGTCCGTGACTAATGGGCAAATCGCTACTTTTAAACCGCTAGTCCAATTTTAGCTAGCATTTTAAAATTAGCTAGACTTCAATAGCTCTTTTTAATACGGAAACATTATTTGAGTGATCATACCCCTAGATTAAAATACAAAAATCTTTAAAACTTCGGATATATCCCGCGATAACTTGAAGCACAAAACTCCAGGAACATGTTAAACTAACATGTTTCAATTAACTCCAGGATTTTTTCTAGTTATTGAATATTCTAAACGATTACAACTAAATACTTCTTGATTGTATATTTCATATTTTGATGGTACTTTCACAACGTGAAGGTAACAATACATAATAGAAAATTTTTGAAATCAACAAGAATTAACATTGCAGACATTCTACTTTTTTGTGAAATAAATAAATTTTGCCTCAGAAATAGAAATGTCCATCCCACAAATTTACATTTCTCATAGGCTGAAGCAAAAGTCATACTCTCTCTGTCTCGATTTATGTGACAGTTTTCGTTTTTTGAGATTCAAACTTCTTAAGTTTGACCGTACATTTGGACATAGAATCTTCTAGTTTTTCAAGATAAAATTTACATAATTGAAAACTACGTAAAAAGTATTATAAGATACAATAATTAATAATTCATAATATTTAGAAGGAATTTAAGAAAATTATTATTAAAGAATAATTCATTTAATTTTCAAAATCCAAACGCCATCACATAAATTAGAACGGAGGGAGTAACAAATTTACCTTTTTCAAGGTTACGTTGCATCAATCATAATAGTTTAATATGTTGATCAGTTTATTTAACTTCAAGAAGATACAAAAATGTTAACCTAACTCACATCTCTACTATTGTCTGCGTTGTTCCGACTCTCAAAAAAATATTGTTGCACTCATGTCAGATCCTCAAAAATATATTACTTTTGGAGAATCCGACACGCACCCCTCAATATTTGTAGAGAATCCAAGCAACATATATGGTTTGTTATTGATGCCAAAATCTCAAGGCAACTTAAGCCAAAATTGATAACGTCCAAATCCACTCCTCAAAGAGAAAGTATACCCGGTTGTATGCAATATAATTTACCCAACTATAAGTCGGGGTCGAATCCCACAGGGAACAATATACTCGGCGATCAAGCAAGTAAGGAATGTTCACTTTCTACACTAAGCCAAACACTTTTTCAATATTTGATTTTTGATTTATAAACTAACAAAGATAAAACTAACTAGAAAGCGGGTAAAATGATCAATGGCCACAAGCATGGATACAAGGGACTATCAAGTAACGATCCAATATATTTTATGATTTTACAACTAAGAGCGAGTCTATGTTAAAAGATAATGATGTCTAATTGAAGAAGATACAAAGATAATGATCGATCAATTTAATTAATTTCAAGAAGATACAAAAATCTTAACCTAACTCACATATCTACTATTATGCATGTTGTTTGGACCCTCAAAAAACGTGGTTGCACTCATGTCTCCTTAAAAAATGCACTACTTTTGAAGGATCCGACACACCGCTCGACATTTTTAAAGAATATGAGCAACATATAATGTTTGTTATTGATGCCAATTAAATCTCAAGGCAACATAAGCCAAAATCCTATAAACCACCAACACCACGACCATATTAAAGCAACCAAATCCAATCTTAAATTAATATTGTACCTGAGGCTAGGGTAAGTACTTGAGCAACTAACACATTTAAGAGAATGATTGAAAGGATCGGTAAAAAAGCGATTATCAAAGGTTTTAGGATACCCATCCAGTTATTATAGTCACAACAGTTTCGGGAGAACAAGTTACACAGATAAATCACCAATAGTTCTTGCAAAATTGTAAGATGAAAGTCAATCGATACATGCCAGAGGAACGTTCCCTTATTAGCATTCGCCTCTCTTGTGGAATGCAAACACCTGTTAATTATAGAAATTGCCTTCTTAGAAAAGGGTTGATGTAAAAGTAATGAGTAGAAGAAGGAAATAAGAATGATAAGCAATCATTCATAGTCTAAAACAATGTTTCTATAAAGAAGCTAGCAGGCTATGGAACAGCATTGGCCATCCTTTGGGAATTCAGCATCATGATTAACTTATTATCTCGGTTCAAAATAGATGGTGGACAACTAAACATAACAACAAAATACAAGAGGTGATTTTGAACACTGCCCCTATATTTATTTGCTATGAAATCTGGAAACAAAGATGCTCATGTAAATATCTGGAAACAAAGATGCTCATGTTAATATGTAAATCAAAGAGTCTTCCAGGATGGAGTACCTTTAAGTATCCAGGCTGTTAAATTTGTTCCGTCCAGATTATATGCTCAACGCAACTATGCACACACTAAAGTGGTCTGATCTCTGTTTGTTGCTGACGGTGCCGAAAATGAGGGATAACTCGGTAAATTCCTTTTTTTTTCTGTACGGGTGCTGTTGTAGATTTTATGGGGGCGGAGCCGGGTAAATAGTTTGCTTGTTATGGGTATTCTATGTTGTTTATGAAGACAAAAGTGTAGTAATGATAACGTCTAAATTTACTCCTCAAAAAGAAAGTGTACACGATCGTATGCAATATAATTTACCCAATTATGAGTCGGGATCGATCCCACAGGGAACAATATACTAGGCGATTAAGAAAGTAAGGAACTTTCACTTACTAAGCTAAGCCAAACGATAGATAATATTTTATTTTTTTGAGAAAATTATAACTAATACGAAAATGTAAACTAACCTAGAAAGCAAGTAAAATGATCAATGGCCACAAGCATGGATACAAGAGAAATTACTCTCAAGTAATGATCCAATGTATTTTACAATTTTACAACTATGAGTGGTTTATGTTAATAGATAATAATTTCTAAAATCTCATTGAAAGTCTCTCAACCAAATCAATGAATTTCACTCTAAGCTTTCTCAAGCCTTAGAGTGTGATGTTAAACACAATCAATTCAACCTCAAGTTAACTATCCTATCTCTAGCTCAAGTTATTAGATGGATTTAATGACCCAAATCCTTGCTATCTAACTCTTTTCCTAACTTTCACTTTTTTTCTCAAGCAAAGTAAAAGTACTTAGGCACAAATAATGTTTGCAACCATTAAGAGACATTTAAGCATGAAGAGTTGATAGAAAAATATTAACCCACTTCATTAGAAATAAAAATTGTTCAATACATAAGCAAAACAAGAGATTTAATTCAACACTTGATAATGGATATTCTCATAAACAAGATGCAAGTGAGAGAATAAAATACAACACACTTAAATATTCAATACATAACAAGGAATTGAAGAAAGGGTTAAGAATTTTATCATTCAAGAGCTCCAATCTTCTCCTCCAATGGTGTGGTTGATGATGAACCCTAGCTCCAAGCTTGAAATGTGGCCAAAGATGAATATAATTGCTCCCTTGTCTTCCTTTTGTAGTTCCCCACTTTTTCCAAGTCCAAATTTAACAAAATAAGCCCCAAGTTTTCAGATTTGCAAATCTGTCCCGTTTTTGCAAAACTATCCAGTTTTGACAGTTTTGCAAAACTGTCCAGTTCGGCCTCTTTTTGACTTTATTTTCACTTGGTTTCTTTCGATCACTTCTAAATCACATAACACCTGTAAAATAGATGTAAACGATATTAAATGCAATATTTTCTCAATCAAACATAGCAAAAATATAAGATTAAAGAAGAAATAAGTTGGTATTTACCAACTTATCAAGCAACTCCAAAGTTAGAATAAAATTCAAGGAATGTTTCTCAACACAATGTAAATTTTGAAATGAAGACTTGACACTATCTTTTCAATGGCCTTAAGAAGTTTGTTGTGTACAATACAAGTGAGATCGATTGATATTTATAATATTTTAATTAGGACTAATAGGCAAAATAACTGTTACATATGCTCTCCTCAAGGACTCCACCATTGAGTAAGTACAAATGTAATTAATGCCTTAATCCATATCTGGTCTGTCTTAAGCATTTTCTCTAGATTTTTTATGTATATTACTTATATATTTGTTTTTGTTTTGTTTTTGGTATTATAATAATTTAATCTCTTATTTTTCTACTAAATTTTCAGAAAGATCATTTCATAAATTTGTTGAAGGTGTATAGAATACGCCGTGAAGACGAAGAATCCATTCTTTTTATGTATACAAATATATAAGGGAAAAAATTGATTAAAGAGTAATACTTTTATATCATTCATTATATTTTAATTTAAGTTGGAATATCTTCAACATATATGATTTTTTACGGGAATATGCCTTTTGCTATTTTTAATATTAACTTTAGTTGAAATATTTTTAATATTTTTATTTTTTATAACAATGTGCCGTTTGTTATTTTTAATGTTCAAATATTGGAGAAGGATCATTCGCAGTTCAATGAGGTCATTCATGACTGTGCGAAGCACGAGCAAATTAACTACTATATAATATAAAGCTAGGCATAGACAAGGTGATGTGGCACCTTTCTATGGCCAGCATTCATATTTATTTTTTTCTTCCTTTTTTTTAGGATTTTTTTTGAGTTTTTTCTACATAGAAATAAAAGGAAAATCTTTATTTTAGCTATAGTTATAACATTTTTAATAGCTACAGTTACAACATTAAAATGACAGAGAATTAAAAAAGAAATAAACAGTTGCTTCATAAAGTGAGGAGAGCAACAGTTATGTCTTGTACATAAAAGATCAATCTGAAAGGCAAAAATAATTAAAGTGAGAGAGAATCACAAAACATTCCAAAAAGTATGGTAGCTAAAAGTTATTCATGGCCTAATGTTCATGTGCTCATTCTTGCAGGTTGGGTGGAGTAGAAAGGAACTTTATCACGGCATCAAAGTGGCTAATAAGCAAGTAGTTTGCATGAAGTTACCAACATCGAAAGACGAACAATATACAAACTTTGTACGTTTCCTTGCAAATTATATTGTATTCTTTTCATTCTCCTCTTTTATATAGAAAATGTACAATGTGTCTAAAATGGTATGAAAACTATTTATGGAATTTTACAGAAAATTAATTAGGATGACAAATAAAAGGATTTGCCTGGGTAACTAAAACAGAATGGGTGAAAATCATTTACACCGCCCAATTATGCTTTAAAAATCAAACTCCCTCCTCAACTTTGAACAATAGACATCCTCCCCCTTTATCCTAATTGATTTTTTTTAAATGCTTATTTTACCCTTACATTATCAACTTTTGCCTTCTTTTTTAAAATCATGATATTTTTCATTTTTTAATTCATGTAACAAATTCTTGTAAAAAATTAATATTATCTTCTAGGCGAAGAAAAAAGCGAGAAATACTAATTGAGTATATAAGTTAATGATGCTCTATAATAAAGTAAATTAACAGAATAAACAAAAAATTAATTTTATTAAAAATAATCAAACTAATATTTACTTATACAAGTGAAAAATTACAGGTTATAATAACTTTATGAATATATTTCTATGCAGGTAATGCAAAAACAATTAAAAAATATAGGTAAATATTTAAAAATGATTTATTTATACTGTAAATGAATTTTATAATCTAAGAAATGTTCCATTAGTGACAATCACTTGTTTATTTATACAAACAATAGATAATAAGAGAGAAGCGAAACTTAAATATACACACATGCATGTATATACATAGATACATACTGCATATAATATTGAAATAACAATCATAAAAAATAGCATTAGATTTTGTCACAAATTCGTAAAAGTATTATTTTACTTATAATGTTAAAGAACTTAAATACGAATCTATAAATATGTAGATTGAAAAGATAAATATTATATATAATATAAAATGTATTACATAAATAGAAGATTGAAAAAAAACAAGGGTGAAATAGTCATTGCATTGGATAAAGGGGGGGCGGGGAGGGGCGAGGGGGGGAGGGAATGTCTATTATTCAAAGTTGAGGGAATTTGATTTTTAAAGCAAAACTGAGGGGTGAAAATCAAGACAGAATTGATGGGAGTGAATAAGGAAAGAAGCAAACGGAAAAGGAAAAAAATAAAAATAAAAAATAAAAAAAATAAAAATAGAGAGAGAGAGAGAGAGAGAGAAAGAAGAAGACCAAAGAAAGTATACGAAATAGGAGTAAGAGAGAAGATACAAAAATAATTTCGTCATTGACCGGTTCTGCTATTTAGAAGTCAAAATTGTCTTCCCTTTAATTTTGTTTTCCTTTCAATTTTACTTCCTTTTCTTTTCTTTCAATAATGTATATATATGGAAAAAATATGACAACAAAATCTTAAATAACTTACCATTCTCTTGCCATCTAATATTTCTAAGCTAATTTATTTATCCTTGTTTAAAAGACAGAATAGATTTTTATGTTAATTAAATAGTTATAGTATTATATTCATGAAATATAAAAATCTATTTTGTAGTATTAATTTTTTATTTTATTTTTTAAATGCTTTGCAATGAGAAAATGTCTTAAGTTAAGTTGAAAAAATAGATTACACTAAAGAAAGGAAAGAAATAAATGGAAGGGAAAAAAAAGGCAAATATTAGAAATTGAGGAATTTGATCCATCAAAGACGGAACACATATAATTATCTTTTATCATTTTTATTTCTTTTCCTTTTCATTTGTCCTTTTTCCTTTTCTTATAAATTTTATTTGACAGAATGAAAACGATCTTAATATTATGAAACGTAATTGTGCATAATTTATATTAAGAAACAAAAAACTAAAAATAAGCTAGGCTTTAGAGGAGAAAAATAAAAAACGGGTGACATCTTAGGTATCCATTTCTAATATTCTTTATTACTATCTTTATATATATATATATATTTTAAATTTTTTCGTCTTTCGTATTAAAAAATATTTATATGATTTAAGGAGTTGTTTCATATTAACTTGGAAAGTTCAAATTTGTATTTTATTAATGGGATAGAAATTTATAGCAAGACGTTCTTTTTATAGATCCTTCAAGTGAGAAAGGTATTGCAAAGTTAATCTCAACAGAAATGATGTGACATATTTATAAGCCAAGAAAATATTCTTCTTCCCATTCTATAGTGAATTCTCATATTCTTTTTTCTTAATGAACTCATATTATAGTTACCAGTTTTAATTTATTACCATAATTCAAACGTCTTTTCATTTTTTTTAAATAAAACTAATTAAATAATATATACGAAACAACTTTTCATACGTTAATTAGCTCATTTATAGAAGTTTGGAAAAATACAGCTACATGTACGTGCTTGAAAAATGGAAATTGCACCCTGAAAAGTGAAAGTCAATTAAGATACTTATATTCATGATTTGATCAACTTATAGAATTAATTTTGTAAGTAGATATATGAAATAATTTTGTCTCAATTAAATTTATAAAATTGTCATTTCTTAAGTACGACCGTGCTAAGCGTGAACAAATTCACTAATTAGTCATAATTTTAGGAGTAATTGAACGAGCTGGAAGCCTTTATTTAATTTGGAGCTAGATTACTTTAAGATTCATCGTATAAACGCACATTTTGACTCTCTCTCTCTCTCTCACTATATTCTCTATGGGATCGACCCAATCTAGACGGATTTATTATTGCACGAGATAGTACTACTAAATTATCGAGAGTAGGGTTGGGCATGTGATGCATGCCCATAGCATGACCTATATATGACCATACTCCACTTCTCTATTTTGGTTCTGTTGGCCATCCTACCACTTCAACCATGTTATACATTGCAAACATTTCACCGCCTTCTTTGGGCACAATCAAGAAATTATTTTCTTTCTCATGTAGGACCTCGGGACCTAGTTAGCAGAGGTGGATCCATGATTATTATAAGATGGATGAACTATTAAGAATATGTGGATCTAGAATATCAATTTAACGGATTCAATTTTTAGGTTCTTTCCATTGAACTTGTTAAGCTTTTGAAATGATTTGTTCAAAATCCTTTTTCTAGAAAAAAAAATAATGTATATATATATGATCTGTTAAAGCTAGTTAATGATTGAAGCTAGCTAAGTTGGTGTGAATGAGAAATGGAGGGAAAAAAAAAAAAAAGACAATGGAAGGAAAATGAAGTTTCAAAGCAAAGTTCCTTTGAAAAGGAGCTTTGTACCACATTGGTGGTAGAAAGGAAAAATTATGTGCTTATATTAGAAAGCACTTCTTCTAGCTCTTAAAGGGTTGAGAAGATGGACTCCCCTCGCGCCGTCGTTGTCGCTCGGCTTCGGCTTCGGTTTCGGCTTCGGTCAAATGATTGATTGATAATCTTTTTGGACCAAATTTATTTAAAATTCAATCTTCATTTTCTGAAATTATTTTTTATTTCCGCGGGAAAATATTAATTGGTTAATTGGTAATTAATTAAATTTAAATCCCAACTTCCCAACGTTCTTATTTTTTCGGAAAAGGCATGGCCTTTCCGAACAACCACCAAGCCTATTCTGAACAGGCATGTTCGAGGCTATATAAACTGAGACAATGCCTCATTTTTCAACTACTGAAATTTTTCCTGCATTGCAAATTCTGTATTCTTTTCCCATAAATAAAAACTATCGAGTCTTAGTGTGTTTCGTTCCCGAATTTGAGTTCGTCGAAGTCGTAGGCGTTTGAGGTACCGCCACTCCTGCAACGAGTATATCCGTTTTATCCTGGGAGGAAATAATCCATAACCTCGGGTACAGTGAGGGGGTTAAATTTCTTAAGGACACACAATGAATTACGTGGTCTCGGATATTTCTTAATTTTAATTTTTCCAACTTTACATAGTTTCTGTTTTCGTTTTCTACTTACTGGTTTTTCCAGTTTCTGGTTGTGATTTTCTATAGTTCTGAACACGGAGGAACAACAAGCTTAAGGAATTTAATAATTATTTCTGTGTTCATTTATTGTTGTTTAACGATTACATAACGTTATTGGAAAAAAAAAAGTGTTTTCTTTAACATAAAACAGTGACTGTCCAGAAAATAAAAGAAACTTGTATCTTTGTTGTTTGCGTGTAACGAACTTGTATGTTGTTTGGAGACTAAAATCTTCGGATTTTCTACTCCGGTTGAGATTAAAGTTTTCAGAATTTTCTACACATTTGGGTACTTGATTTGAAGATACAAAAACTTCATCAATTATACAACATACAGTTTCTTACATTCTGTTTGAAGTTTTTTTTTTTAATTCTGTTTGTGTAAATTTGATTCGGTTTGAAGAAATAAAATCTTCCATAGTTTATTAAAGTTTTTGTTGTTTCTGTGACGAAATGGGAGACCAAACTCCAAATTTGAATGCTCTACTTTCTTTGCCACACCGGCCCGTGGTTGGTTCTACGAGCAATCTTTGCGTCCCTCCGTCGTACTACACCAAGACCGCTCCCGAGAAGCTCGAAAAATTCACCGAGATTGATTTCAAACGATGGCAACAAAAGATGTTCTTCTATTTAACTACTTTAAGCCTTCAAAAGTTTATTAAGGAGGACGTGCCGGTTCTGCCGGAATCAACACCTGAGAATGAACGTTTTGTTTAGCGAGGCGTGGAAGCACTCAGATTTTTTGTGCAAGAATTATATTCTTAGCGGACTGGAGGATGATCTTTACAACGTCTATAGTAATGTGGGAACGTCAAAAGAACTATGGGATGCGTTAGAAAAGAAATATAAAACAGAAGATCCTGGATTAAAGAAGTTTATCGCCAAGTTTGGACTACAAAATGGTAGATGGCAAGTATGTTGTTACTCAAGTTCAAGAGTTGCAGGTTATCATCCATGATCTCCTCGCTGAAGGTATAAATCTAATTAATACTTTTGTCAAAAGTATTCGATCTTGCCGTTACTTACATGTTGTTTGTTGTAGGTTTGGTGATTAGTGGGGCGTTTCAAGTTGCGGCGGTGATAGAGAAGTTGCCTCCTTCATGGAAGGACTTCAAAAATTACTTGAAACACGAGCGAAAGGAGATGACTTCGGAAGATCTCATCGTCT
Organism: Lycium ferocissimum; assembly: GCF_029784015.1. Lineage (NCBI taxonomy): Eukaryota > Viridiplantae > Streptophyta > Magnoliopsida > Solanales > Solanaceae > Lycium > Lycium ferocissimum. The sequence continues at coordinate 26,164,906 of NC_081349.1, read as the reverse complement.
GTTGAGAATCGAGGAAGATAACAAGGCGGCGGAGAAGAAGGCAAATGGGAGATCAACCATGGGGAGCACATATTGTTGAAAGCGACTAATGCGAAAAAAAGAGAAAAAGGCATCGGGACCAAGGAACTATCCCAACAAGAAGAAATTCAAGGAAAAGCGCCATAATTGTGGAAAAATCGGACACAAAGTTGCGGTATTTGTCGTGCTCCGAAAAAGGAAAAGAAGGGTCAGGCTAATATGGTTGAAACAAACGAGGAAGTTGATGACTTGTGCGCTATGTTGTCTGAGTGCAACTTAGTGGGAAATTCGAAAGAGTGGTAAATTGACTCTGGTGCCACTCGCCACATTTATCTTTGTTAGAGAAGCCTTTGCTTCATATGCTCCCGCCGGGCCCGAAGAGACCATATATACGGGAAGTGCACGCGGCCAAGATTGAAGGTTATGGAAAGATATCTTGCTAAAGATGACCTACGGCAAGGTGGTGACTCTCAACAACGTCCGTCATGTTCCCGAAATTAGGAAAAATCTAATATCTCCAGGACTTCTAGTGAAGAACGGTTTTAAGTGTGTTTATGTTTCTGACAAGGTTGTAATAAGTAAGAACGAGATGTACATAGGAAAAGGTTACCTCACAAAGGGCCTTTTCAAACTGAATGTAATGGTTGTTGCTAATAATAATAAAGTTTCTGCTTCATCTTACTTGCTTGAGTCAAATGATTTATGGCATTCACGTTTAGGACATGTCAATTATAGAACATTGCGAAAAATGATTAGTTTGGAAGTATTGCCTAAGTTTGAATGCAATCAATCAAAATATCAAATCTGTGTTGAATCTAAGTATGTTAAACATCCTTATAAGTCAATTGAAAGGAATTCAAGTCCTTTAGACTTAATCCATACAGATATTTGTGACATGAAGTCAATCCCATCTCGCGGTGGAAAGAAGTATTTCATAACTTTTATTGACGATAGTACGCGGTATTGCTACGTTTATTTACTTAATAGTAAAGATGAAGCAATTGAAGCATTCGAGCAAGATAAAAGCCGAAGTTGAGACTCAACTTAACAAAAAGATTAAAATGATAAGGAGTGATAGGGCGGTGAATATGAATCTCCTTTTGAACAAATATGTTTGGAATATGGCATTATTCATCAAACAAGCGCCCCTTACTCGCCATAATCAAACGGAATTGCGAAAAGGAAAAATAGAACAACGAAAGAAATGATGAATGCCCCGTTAATAAGTTCGGGTTTACCCCGAGAACTTGCGGGGGAAGCTATTCTAACTAGCCGAATACTCAATCGAGTGCCCATGGCAAAACAAAATCTATTCCATACGAAAAGTGGAAAGGAAGGAAGCCCAATTTGGAATACTTCAAAGTGTGGGGGTGTTTGGCCAAGGTGCAAGTTCCTAAACCCAAAAGGGTAAAAATAGGATCTAAAACCGTTGATTGTGTTTTCATACGGTATGCCACAAATAATAAGGCATATCGATTTCTGGTTCACAAATCAGAAAATCCCGACATTCAGGTGAATACGGTAATTGAATCAGATAATGCTGACTTCTTTGAAACCATATCTGTATAAAAAGGAATGTGAGTCGTCTAGCAAAGAATCTAAACGACCTCGGGAAGAACCAAAGGAAAATGTTCCCGATGAGGAAAATCCAAGACGCAGCAAACGTCAAAGGACGTCTACTTCCTTTGGATCAGAATTTCTAACATTTTTGTTGGAAAATGAGCCTCGAACTTTCAACGAAGCTATGTCTTCATCGGAAGCTCAATTTTGGAAAGAGGCAATCAATAGTGAGATAGAATCCATATTGAACAACCACACTTGGAATTTGGTTGATCTTCCTCCAGGGAACAAACCTTTAGGTTCCAAATGGATTTTCAAGCGGAAAATGAGAGCTGATGGTACTATTGATAAATATAAGGCAAGACTAGTTGTTAAAGAGTTTAGACAGCGAGAAGGTCTTGATTACTTTGATACATACTCGCCGGTAATGAGAATTACATCTATTCGGGTGTTAGCAGCGTTAGCCGCCGTGTACAGTCTTGAAATCCATCAAATGGATGTGAAAACAGGCTTCTTAAATGGAGAGTTGGAGGAAGAAATTTACATGGAACAATCCGAAGGGTTTGTAGTTCCAGGGAAAGAGAAGAAGGTGTGTCGACTTGTTAAGTCTCTTTACGGACTAAAACAAGCACCCAAACAGTGACATGCAAAATTTGACCATACGATGCTGTCAAATGGATTCAAGATAAATGAGTGTGATAAATGTGTCTACATTAAGAACACTCCAAACCACATCGTCATTGTTTGTTTATACGTGGATGATATGTTAATAATGAGTAACGACATTGCTAACATAAATGCTACTAAGCGCATGCTTGCTAGTAAGTTTGATATGAAAAACTTAGGAGTTGCCGATTTAATTCTGGGAATTAAAATCCAAAAGACTCCTCAAGGTCTAGCATTGTCTCAATCTCATTATATTGAAAAAGTAGTTGAAAAGTTCAAGTATTTGGACTTTAAAGTTGCAAAGACGCCAATTGATATGAACCTTGCTCTTGCAAAGAATAAAGGTGAAAGTCATTCTCAATTGGATTATGCCAGAGTGTTGGGAAGTTTGATGTATATCATGAACTGTACGCGACCTGATATTGCGTGTGCTATAAGTAAACTAAGTCGCTACACTAGTAATCCCGACCAAAATCATTGGCTGGCAATGAAACGAGTTTTGGGATATTTGAAACATACTCAAAACTTTGCTTCGCATTACAATGTGTATCCTGCAGGTTATTGAAGGATACAAGATGCAAATTGGATCACGGTTCAGCGAAACTAAATCCTGAAGTGGATACGTTTTTACTATAGGTGGAGGGAGCGATTGTCTTGGAAGTCATCCAACAGAGACATGTATCGCCCGCTCTACAATGGAATTTGAGTTCATAGCTCTAGACAAAGCAGGTGAAGAAAATGGCTCCGGAATTTCTTAAGAAGATATTCCATTTTGGCCCAAACGCGCGCGCGCTCCTATATGCATACATTGCGATAGCCAAGCGACAATAGGAAGAGCCGGGAGCGTTATGTACAACGGAAAGTCTCGTCACATACGACGAAGACATAATACCGTTAGACAACTGTTACGCCCTATTTTGAACGGATCCAAGATAGTTTGCAACTTCACGATTCTTTTAACTGGTTTAAAAAAATTAGAGTCGCCACCTAATTTTTAAGGAAAATCAGGAAACCTATATGTATTTGTGTGTCTACTCCATTTTAGTCGTAAGAAACTTTATGAGATTCTAGATAAGGGTTCTATTTACCCGAGGGAAGGTATTAACGTCCCTCGAGCACTGCCCGAAGCAGTCCTTGGACTTAGTTTACTGAACACTAGAGGGGAATTATCTATCTGTTTATCATTATTATTACCTATTTTCAAAATATTATGATTTCATGAAAAGCTACACTAGGTAATAATATACTAAGTATATACAATGTATAAAAATGTATTTATATCAAGTATCAAGTATTCATAAAGAATGTGTAGTAAAAAAAAAGAATATATAAAAGAGTATAAAGAGAATGTACCTCGTAAGCATAAAAGTATATCTGTTAGTACAAAGAGTGCATATACATGTTAGTGTAAAGAATATGTAACTATATTAAGAATATAAAAAATGTAAGACTATGTAAAAAATAAATATATCAAGGATATAAAGAATGTGCGTCTATGTATATTAAAAGAATGTATGTATATTAAACATATAAAAAATGTATTTCAATTACAAAGGTGTATATCAAACATAAAATATATGAAGAATTGCATAACTAGGTATATCAATGAATAAAGAATGTAAAAGGAATCCCTAAGCATTCATTGGTGTAAAGAGCCTATATAATAAAGGAATTCAAAAAAAGTGAAGTCTATTTGACTTATTTCTACCGTTTCGTAAAAGAGTGTTTGTTTAATGAATATCCTACCAAAAGAATGGGGGACAAACGAATTGTAAAAAAAAATATTAGTAAAAAGTATTGATAAAAAATAAATATAAGAAATTATGTATAAAAATGAGTGAAAAGATATAATGTCTTTAAAGAATAAAAGATTGTAAATAGACAACCTAATAAATACCTAGCGTCAATAATGTGAATTTAACTTGAATAAAAGGTATATTAGTGTGTACGAAAGAATGTAAAATGTATGTTATAAAAAATATGTATTAAAAGTGTGTAGAAAATGTATATTAAAATTGTATAAAAATAAAGGATGAACTATTATCTTTGCTTAAACGCCAAAAGTGTGAATTAATTAACAAAGTATTTATACCAAGTCAATTTAATCTATTTATGAAAGTATTGATGGCCTAATTCTTGCTTAAAGCGAACGACAAGCTTTAAATTAAGCATGCAAGATGACAAGTAAATAAATATCTCCATGGGACATTCAAAAAATAATATTTCCACTATAGTACGAGTTTATGTTATGTCAAGTTTAAAAAGCGAAAAGTAAATACAAACGATGATTCGATTGCCTTCGAGATAAATCTTTGAGATGTATTTCCCCCATGCCGTATAAGCACTTGGTAAAAATGTTAGTAAACGATTAAATAACTATCGAATGAATTAAAGAAATAATAAATGAACTTAACATAAAAAATCCGTCTTTTGTACATGGGAGGCCTTGGAAATCGACGGAAATTTCTTCATCGGCCATTTGGGTTTAGTATTCGCCCAAATTAATTAAAGTAAAATGATACGAGGGGTGAAAGTGTCAACAACAGTCTCCGACAACGCGATCGTAGTGGAGCCGGCTGAGAAAGACTAAACAAGTACCATTGGCCGCCGGAATAGTATTTTCGGGACATAAAAATCAACATTATTTAGTAACATAAATGTTTAAAATCAATCCGAAAAAATAGTGACAGTGGCACGATGAAGAAGTAGCAATAGTGAAACATTAGCCAACACACGGTAATGTCACTGAGAGAGTAAAGGTTTCACCGGATCTGCCCAAATGGATTAGGGACAACAACACTTGCAAAAATGAGAAAACAAAAAAAAAGTTACAGCAACAACAATGTAGTCAAACATTAGAGTAAACAGTTAGCAAAAATGGTCACGTAACCAGCCCACCAAATTAGTAATACAGCAGCAACAAGAATTATCGGCCAAGAGGACAACAACAACAATCATCGGCAAAAGCCATAACAAAGAGAAATCAGTCCAATCAAGATCAAAGTAGCAGTTAATCAGAGGAACCAGTAGAAAAAGGGGCTGGCCGAATTAAATGGAGGTCACCGGAGTTTCGAAACTCCGGCTTGTTCTGCGAAAGCGCCAAAAATAAGGAGAGGGGTGGGAAGTGGTCATCGATCCAACGACGACATTCGATGGCGTCGCTTCAACGGCACAACGCCGGAAAAGTTAACTCCGGCCAGATCTGTAAAAATACAAAATAACACCAAGCAAAACAACAAACCACTGGCAATGACATTAGAGAGAGGGAAGAGCAGTGCAAGCAGTGGTGGTGGCGTTTGTTGAGGGTTGTGGTGGTTCGTTTGGTTTTCACGGCTGCTCCAAAATTCCGAGCATGACAAAAATGAAAAAAAAAAACAACCGGAAAGAAAAAAGGGGTGGCGGTGCCATTGGTGGTTGCTTTCTGGTCGCTCCAGTTCATCGGAGCTAGCAGCTCCTCGCCGGAGCAGTGAGGAGAACGAAGGGGGCTGTTTTGTTGGGGTGTCGTTTGGTTCGTGGTGTGCGTTGTGGTGTGGTGGTTTGTGGTGGAGTGGGTGAGAGAGAGAGAGAGGGAGACGAAGTGGTGGGGGTAGGAGTGGTGGTGTGCGGGCTGCTCCGGCGGTGGTGAGGGGTTCACGGCTTGAAGGAGAAAAAAGGGGGAAAGAGGAGAAGGGCGGCGGTGTGGCGTTGTGATGTTGGGGTTCACCGGAGCTCGGAGCTCCGGCGTGGTGATGGGCGGCGGCAAAGAGAGAAGTGGGGGGAGAAGATGTTTAGAGAGAGATGGAGGGAAAATCTGAAAATTGTGTGTATTGTGTGTGTTGAAGATGCGTAGAAAAATTAAATTAACCCCTTCCCTTTCTTATAATGTGAATAAACACTCCCTTTTGTCCAAAAAATAATGATCTTCCCCCTCTTGTCCCCTTTATCCCTTTTAACCCTTATGTAAAGATGCAATAACCAATGCATCAAGAACCCAACCTATCGCCTCAAATGTCAACTTTTTTTAAAAAGTTGAAGAGACTTTGACTTGATTGAATTTTTACTCTGCGTTTAAAAATTAATTCTTTCCGATTTTTCCGCATTTGACAATTTCGTACTAAAATATAGTTAACTAATACATGTATAAGTATAAAATGTAATTATTAATGTATAAGATATAAAAATGTACTCCTATAAAATTAAGAAACAATTATTAACTGCACAAAATGTGGTAGTGTTCGTTGTACATGTGAAAAAATAATGATTCTTGAAAAATGACAATAAATTGATAAAACTCCTAAAATGAGGACAATTATCGATAAATCATCAAAAATGTAAAAATATGCAAAAAAAATGTATTTTGCGCTCTTTAACGAATCAAGGTCCTCCAAAACGTTAATTTTAAGCACGTCGAGCCAAAATTAGGTGTCAACAACAACTACTCTCTAGTGGAATTATCACAATTGACTATGTTAAGTCAAGAGATAATGTGTCGGATCCACTAACTAAAGGCCTAACTAGAGAGGTGGTTGAAAGATCATCGAGGGGAATGGGACTATGGGCGGAGACAAGTCATCGTGGCGGTAACTCTACCTAGAAGCTGGAGATCCCAAGATCTAGGTTCAAAAGATCAAACAAAGTCACTGATGACGATTCAACATTGTCACAATAACTTTTTGGTCCATTCTCGTGATGGGATAATGTTCGACATCAGGATAAAGCATTAAGGCTTTTTAATGGTTTCTAAGTTTGATACGGGGTATATCAAATAATTGTATCTACGGGATGACACATTTAGGAATCACCTATGTAAGTGTGAAGTGTAAGCCGCTTCAAGGAGAAGTCCGTAAGGCTAGTTCTCTACGTGACTTAGAACCGACGGTGTTGTTCGGCCGAAACGAACAAAACAATGAGAACCAAAGACGGTTAAAGGGTTAATTGTGTGACATGTGGTTGTCTAGGTATACACCAAAACTCGACGGTTCAAAGATATCAAATCTCCAGGTTCGACCGAAAGATATCCGAGCATATGCTCACTACGGAAAGTTCAAAGAGAAATCTACTTATCCGGATGCGATTAATCCTTGCTTACGAATCACACGATGTTTTTGTCATGCATGTTTTTCATGCCATTCCCCATTCATGTGGGGATTGTTAAAGCTAAGTTAATGATTGAAGCTAGCTAAGTTGGTGTGAATGAAATGGAGGGGAAAAAAAAAGAGACAATGGAAGGAAAATGAAGTTTCAAAGAAAGATTCCTTTTTCAAAAAGGGCTTTGTCCACATTAGTGGTAGAAAAGGGAAAGTCGTGCTTATATTAGAAAGCACTTCTTCTAGCTCTTAAAGGGTTGAGAAGAGGGACTCCCCTAGCGCCGTCGTCGTCGCTCGGCTTCGGCTTCGGCTTCGGTCAAATGATCTAATTGTTTGATAATCTTTTTGGACCAAATTTATTTAAAATTCAATCTTCATTTTCTGAAATTATTTTTTAACCAAATTTATTTAAAATTCAATCTTCATTTTCTGAAATTATTTTTTATTTCCGCGGGAAAATATTAATTGGTTAATTGGTAATTAATTAAATTTAAATCCCAACTTCCCAACGTTTTTATTTTTTCGGAAAAGGCATGGCCTTTCCGAACAACTTCGCCAAGCCTACAATGTGCATGTTCGAGGCTATATAAACTGAGGCAATGCCTCATTTTTCAACTACTGAAATTTTTCCTGCATTGCAAATTCTGCATCCTTTTCCTAGAAATAAAAACTATCGAGTCTTAGTGTGTTTCATTCCCGAATTTGAGTTCGTCGAAGTCGTAGGCGTTTGAGGTACCGCTACCCCCGCGACTTGGGGTATATCCGCTTTATCACGGGAGGAAATAATCCATAACCTCGCAGTACAGTGAGGGGTTAAATTCCTTAAGGACACACAATGAATTCTGTGGTCTCGGATATTTCTTAATTTCTGCAATTTTTCCAACTTTACATAGTTTCTGTTTTCATTTTCTACTTACTGGTTTTTCCAGTTTCTGGTTGTGATTTTCTACAATTCTGAACACGGAGGAACAACATGATCCACGTAGAATTGGCTATATGGTGCATCATCCACTGCTACTACTAGTAGTTCTTAATACACGTTTCGTTTAATTATATAAATACAATAACAAAAGGAGAATAGGAATACTTTCAATTAATTTTGAAAGAATAAGCCAAACAAAGAATGAATGAAAAATAATAATTAAACTTAAAAAAAATGACACCAAACATGTCTATCCTGTGGGTGGGCCCAATTATAGTCTCAGTTAAACTAGACATCAGTCATAAACTTGAGAAGACACTTAAGTTGACCAAGTCAATGTTAGCTCTAGAAGACTCAAGTCAAGACCCATAATATTATCTATTTTTTCGTTTATGGTAAACGTGGGTATTATTTAATGTCAGAAACTATGTATACTTTATAATGATGCGGTAATTAAGGTCAATCAAATATTATATTATATTATCTTATGTGGAATTAAGATTAATTAATCTAAACTTTGAGCCAAACGATCCGTTAATTCTAACTGCGATATAAAACGTCGAAACTTACTAATATAGACTGTTGCTATTATATCCAGCGGGTCAATTACTCGTGGCTTGCCAACTAAAAACATGCTAAGCCTAGTATAATGAGCTCACTAATTAGCAATCAAAATCAATTAACTCTATAGCCGGTTTATATGTATTTACAGTATAATTATTTTTATATCAGTAATACAATTTAATATATTATATTGATAATGAAAAAAAATCATCATGTATCAATATATAACTTAAATCCTACTGGAATTTAAGTTCTATGTACTAAAAGTATAAAATTAGTTACACAATGAGGTTAATTTAAATGCTGCAGAGTAATTATGATGAAATTAAAGCTACAAATAGCATGTTTGCCAACCTCTTAAACACTGTTTATTTAAAAAGTGTTTTTTTTATTAGAATACCCTTTTTTGGGTCCATTAGAAATTGAGACTCTTTCAGTTCAGCCCCAATAGGCATGTTGCCCAAGGGCACAGAGAAATGAAAAAAATGTACTTTTGTCCTTCAAACGGGCCGGTCTTTAATTTTTGTCCTTCAAATGGGGTGGTCTTTAAGTTTTGTTCATCAAAATCAAATTTATGCCTAGCGGAGAATAAATTCTTTAAGGGGCGGCGGATAACTTGTGGGATATTGTGATGTAAAAATATAAACTTATGCACCGCGAAAAAATTATTTGTCTTGAGGGCCAAAAATTAAAGACCAGCAAAAAATAGAGCCAAAGTGTCCGTGACTAATGGGCAAATCGCTACTTTTAAACCGCTAGTCCAATTTTAGCTAGCATTTTAAAATCAGCTAGACTTCAATAGCTCTTTTTAATACGGAAACATTATTTGAGTGATCATACCCCTAGATTAAAACACAAAAATCTTTAAAACTTCGGATATATCCCGCGATAACTTGAAGCACAAAACTCTAGGTGAACATGTTAAACTAACATGTTTCAATTAACTCCGTGGTTTTTTCTAGTTATTGAATATTCTAAACGATTACAACTAAATACTTCTTGATTGTATATTTCATATTTTGATGGTATTTTCACAACGTGAAGGTAACAATACATAATAGAAAATTTTTGAAATCAACAAGAATTAACATCGCAAACATTCTACTTTTTTGTGAAATAAATAAATTTTGCCTCAGCAATAGAAATGTCCATCCCACAAATTTACATTTCTCATAGGCTGAAGCAAAAGTCATACTCTCTCTGTCTCGATTTATGTGACACTTTTCGTTTTTGACATTCAAACTTCTTAAGTTTGACCGTACATTTGGACATAGAATCTTTTAGTTTTTCAAGATAAAATTTACATAATTGAAAACTACGTAAAAAGTATTATAAGATACAATAATTAATAATTCATAATATTTAGAAGGAATTTAAGAAAATTATTATTAAAGAATAATTCATTTAATTTTCAAAATCCAAACGCCATCACATATATTAGAACGGAGGGAGTAACAAATTTACCTTTTTCAAGGTTATGTTGCATCAATCCTAATAGTTTAATATGTTGATCAGTTTATTTAACTTCAAGAAGATACAAAAATCTTAACCTAACTCACATCTCTACTATTGTCTGCATTGTTCCGACTCTCAAAAAAATATTGTTGCACTCATGTCAGATCCTCAAAAATATACTACTTTTGAAGAATCCGACACGCACCCCTCGATATTTTTAGAGAATCCAAGCAACATATATGGTTTGTTATTGATGCCAAAATCTCAAGGCAACTTAAGCCAAAATTGATAACGTCCAAGTCCACTCCTCAAAGAGAAAGTATACCCGGTTGTATGCAATATAATTTACCCAACTATAAGTCGGCGTTTAATCACGGGGAACAATATACTTTGATCAAGCAAGTAAGGAATATTCACTTTCTACACTAAACCAAACACTTTTTCAATATTTGATTTTTGATTTATAAACTAACAAAGATAAAACTAACTAGAAAGCGGGTAAAATGATCAATGGCCACAAGCATGGATACAAGGGACTATCAAGTAACGATCCAATATATTTTATGATTTTACAACTAAGAGCGAGTCTATGTTAAAAGATAATGATGTCTAATTGAAGAAGATACAAAGATAATGATCGATCAATTTGTTTAATTTCAAGAAGATACAAAAATCTTAACCTAACTCACATATCTACTATTATGTATGTTGTTTGGACCCTCAAAAAACGTGGTTGCACCCATGTCTTCTTAAAAAATGCACTACTTTTGAAGGATCCAACACACACCGCTCGACATTTTTAAAGAATATGAGCAACATATAATGTTTGTTATTGATGCCAATTAAATCTCAAGGCAACATAAGCCAAAATCCTATAAACCACCAACACCACGACCATATTAAAGCAACCAAATCCAATCTTAAATTAATATTGTACCTGAGGCTAGGGTAAGTACTTGAGCAACTAACACATTTAAGAGAACGATTGAAAGGATCGGTAAAAAAACGATTATCAAAGGTTTTAGGATACCCATCCAGTATATTATAGTCACAACAGTTGTCGGGAGAACAAGTTACACAGATAAATCACCAATAGTTTTTGCAAAATTGTAAGATGAAAGTCAATCGATACATGCCAGAGGAACGTTCCCTTATTAGCATTCGCCTCTCTTGTGGAATGCAAACACCTGTTAATTATAGAAATTGCCTTCTTAGAAAAGGGTTGATGTAAAAGTAATGAGTAGAAGAAGGAAATAAGAATGATAAGCAATCATTCATAGTCTAAAACAATGTTTCTATAAAGAAGCTAGCAGGCTATGGAACAGCATTGGCCATCCTTTGGGAATTCAGCATCATGGTGAACTTACTAACTCGGTTCTCAATAGATGGTGGACAACTAAACATAACAACAAAATACAAGAGGTGATTTTGAACACTGCCCCTATATTTATTTGCTATGAAATCTGGAAACAAAGATGCTCATGTAAATATCTGGAAACAAAGATGCTCATGTTAATATGTAAATCAAAGAGTCTTCCACTACACAAGGATGGAGTACCTTTAAGTATCCAGGCTGTTAAATTTGTTCCGTCCAGATTATATGCTCAACTCAACTACGTACACACTAAAGTGGTCTGATCTCTGTTTGTTGCTGACGGTGCCGAAAATGAGGGATAACTCGGTAAATTTTTTTTTTTTTTCCTGTACGGGTGCTGTTGTAATTAGATTTTTAATAGGGGCGGAGCCGGGTAAATAGTTTGCTTGTTATGGGTATTCTATGTTGTTTCCCCGAAAATCAAAGACTCGAACACCGCCCCCCCCCCCCGCCACACCCACCCCCTCCCTCCACACACACAAACCAAATGAAGCTCTATAACTTTTAATAGTGATGCTTTAAAACACTTTTATTTTCCCTTTTCTCATTAATGGGTTTCCACCAAAAAGTAAATGCTTGTTCTTTATTTGAATTGAATTTAACTTCTATATATTGATAATATAAAGTATATTGTGGCTAAAAGGTTACTATTGCTACACTAACTTCTATTGCGTGGCAAAAACTTATGATTCAGCTACAAAACTTTATTGTAGCAATAATGTTGTAGCAATTTAGGTAATTATTGCCACGTATTGTTAGCAATTATAGCAAAAAAGAGGAATTAGCTTTGTCAATTTGATTTTCGTGGCTAAGAAATTTTACAAATTTGTAGATAGCCATGGAATTTAAATTTTTGTGGCTATTACTAGGTATTAGCCACGATTTTTGAATTCATGGCTAAACTTTCGTAGCTGTATATGCCTTATGTTGTAGTGATGGATAAATTAAAAGCTCTACTTTGCTATGAATTGCACTATATATATTGTGGAAAAGGCTCAAATATGCCATCGAACTATCAGAAATGGCTCATTTATGTAACTCGTCAATAGTTTGGCTCATTTATGCCATTGAACTATCGGAAATGGCTCATTTATGCCATTGAACTATCGGAAATGGCTCATTTATGCCATTGACCTATCGGAAATGGCTCATTTATGCCACTCATCAATAGTTTGGCTCATTTATGCCATCGCCCTTTACCAAAATGACTCGTCCATGCCATTTTTCATTAACGCCGGTTTTACAATACCAGATATGACAAATGGCCTCCAACTAGATTATGGTTGTAGGTGGGTCGGGTGTATGGGTCGGATTTTTTTATTAATTTGGGATTTAAAATTAGGTTGGTTTAATTAAACAACGTAAACCTCTAATTGGAGGCCACGTGTCATAACTGGTATTATAAAATCGGCGTTAATGAAAAATGGCATGGATGAGTCATTTTGGTAACGAAGCATAAATGAGTCAAACTATTGATGACTGGCATAAATGAGCTATTTCCGATAGTTCGATGGCATAAATGAGTCATTTCCGATAGTTCGATGGCACATAAATGAGCCAAACTATTGATGAGTGGCATAAATGAGCCATTTCCGATAGTTCGATGACATATTTGAGCCTTTTCTGTATATATTATGTGTGTTTTATTACCATTACTATATAGTATTAAGTACTGTATTTTATTTTCTTCTGGGATTCCTGAATCATTTACCAACTCTATGTCTCTACTGGATGCTTGTATCAATGTGTACGAAATATCAATAATACATATGGATGAAGTATCTATGCCTATTTCAAAATGTTTTTACAAATATATATGTTGTTCTGAGCAGAAGACAATGAATGTGTCAGTGACGATTCTTTAAAAGGTAATCCGCTCGTGATTGCTCTAAGAAAATCCAAGTAATAACATGGTCTAGCAAGACTAAGTCTCAAATGGAAACAAAATTCTCAATTCTTCCTCTTCGACTTTCCTTATGTTTGAAATACATTCCTCATTTAACCTTTGTGTTGTTCCCTCACTTCACAATGTATCTCTATATTATCATTAAACTCGAAAGGTGTTAGTTTTATCAGATTTCCCACATTGGTTGTGGGTGGGAAATTCGGTCTCTTTAATTAGTATGATCTTAGACAATATCCATTTTATGAGCTAGTTTGTGGATATTGATGAGTTAACTCAATTTCAAAAACTAGATCAGAGATGATGAGGATTTTCAACCGTCAAAGTTGATTTTTTTTTTTTTTTTTGCGCGTGTTCTCAAATGCTTATTATATAAATAAGTTAAACACTTAAAATATGTCACCTTTCTTTTAATTATATGCATTCGCCTCAATAAGCTTAAGTTATATTATGACTAATTATTTAGCCCATCTTGACCCAGCACATCTCAGGTTAAGTAGTCCTTGAACGTATTAATAATCTCCCATTTATTAGTTTAACTCATGTTATCCCGATCAAATTCAACTCAAACCGCCCATTAACACACGTAGATGCAGACATTCTTATATTAATTTTTTAAGACATAATTGAGACGAATCACTCAATCAAGTGTATATTCTCAACAGAGCTGAAAATGCGAGGAAAGTTCCAGAGAAAGGAAAAATGGAAAATGGGTATTGTTCTTAAATTATGGACGGGAAAATAATACACGTGACTATGACTTTCTTTAGCTTTTCGGCACTGTATTTTGTCGAGCTAATATAACATTAAAATGGTTTTATATATTAATTTGGTTCAGGTACTAGTTACGCAGGATTATAATGTAGGGACTATTTGCGCGTTGGTTAATAATAAAGATATTGTTATATAGCTAGTATAAATTATTTTCTTTAAAAAGTCATATTTGTCTTGAAATATTAGTTTAATCCCTCAATTTTGTAATACACGGTTCTTGTTCCACATCCTATCGCATAAAAGTAAAAACATATAATTTCCGCATAACTTAACGTGAATATTATTTTTGTTACATACTGCCAATCAAAACATTGCATAAGTTATTTGGCGATTAGTTTTTGTTATGCAGCCAACTAGACAATATATTATCCCATGCATGACTTTATATTGGGATTATTAATCAAACACCATCAACCAAACAATCCCTCATCCTAGTTGAGATTTACAAACTCGAAACCATAACACATTAAAGAAGGAATTCCCGACCAACGACTTCTGTCACTGAACAGGAAAAATTCGTTACTGTACTTAATGATGGATTAGGGGCACGGAACAAAAATGCCCCCCAAAAAAATTTTTTTGAACCAAAATACCCCAACAAAAAAAAAATGTTACAAAAGTACCTTTAGCGCAGTATTTTACTGCGCTATAGTAGTTCTGTTCTATCACATATAACACAGTATTTCTTGCGCTATAACGATTATTCTCTCACATATAAGCTAAGAAAAATTGACGCTTATACTCCTTCGACATAAACCATCGGGTGCCCACCACCGTCCCTCCGTGGTTTAAAAAAAAAAATAGAAACTGCCATTGACGAAAAAAAAACGAGGTGGTCCCACATCCAAAAACGTCATTTTCTATTAAATTTCGTCCGGAAAGTTTAGATTCTCGTGTATATTCAAGTCGAGGAGCAAGATTCTAAGTTCAAATTTTGGGAAAAGCGGCAGTACAACTCGATTAAAATAACTCTACAAAAAATCTTCGATTAAGGTTTTCTACCATGAACTTTTGTTATTATTTTGTTATATACATTATATTCTAAGCATGCTTAACATTTAATCCTTGCTATTTTCCAAAAAAAAAAAAAAATTTTTTTTTGTTCTTTTTCGGACTGGGCAGTGGCTTTTGCCACTGTTCCGATTTTTTTTTTTTTTTTTTTGGTTTAATTCATTATTTGTTAAATGTTTATGAATTGTTAATTTGTTAAATGTTTATGAATTGTTAATTTGTTATATGTTTATGAGTTGTTAATTTGTTAATTATTTATGAATTGTTAATGAATTATTATTTTGTTAAATATTGATTATGAATTTATTAGTTGTTAAATATTGTTTATGAATCGAAACAAATTGATTGGTAATGAATTATTATGTTGTTAACACTTTGTTTGGATGATTGTTATGTATTGTTTTGACATTTTTCGTATTGTGTCGTATTGTATAGGTCCAAATCAGTGGTTACATAAAATAGGATCTTTCGTCGTTACATAAAAATAATATTAAAGTAACAATCAAAACAAACATTGTATTTAAATTAACAACATAATATAATACAATAGGTAACAACCATCCAGACAAGTTGTAAATGATTATGAATTGTTATCTATATAATTTTAAAAACGTGAATATATATATATATATATATATATATATATATATATATATATATATATATATATATTAAATAAAAAAAGATTATCTTAAAAAGAATAGTTAAAGTTCTTCTTTGACAAGTGAGGGATGGCTCAGTGGTAAAGCACCTCCACCCACGACCGGTAGGTCCTGGGTTCGAGTCACACTGGAGGGGAAGTGTGGAAACACTATAAATCCTCCTAAATGGGTGGGGAAAAAAAGAAAAAAAAAAAAAAGTTCTTCTTTTCATAAATACATAAGCTAGCAAAAAAAATGTAAAGTTTATAGGAAAATATGTGGTCGACGAATATACTCTTTTAGTTTAATTTTATCGTAGTTGTGTTGGCTATTTGGTCAACTAAAAATATATCACATATTCAAAATAAAGTTCTAAACAAATATTACTGCTGAATTTAGATTCTCAAACTAATTAACTTAACAAGTCTTTGCCATCACATAATTCAAAAATAATTAACTTAAAAGTCTTTGCCATCACATATGTGTCCTTACTATCACATATTAAATTTACTGTATATCCCATGTTAATTATTCACAAGATATAATACTACATAATTCACATATTCCCTACAAATTATTAATTAGTTAATATAATTTATCTTTCATTTCAAGAATAATGACTAATTTAGTTTTGTACAGACCGGACTCTTTCATGGATCCGAATGTTCCCCTTGGGCCCGATATTCCCCCGGGGCCCGATGCTCACCTGAGGCCAGATGATCACCCGGGGCCCGATGATTACCCGGGGCCCTCTGTTCACCCGGGACCCTCTGATAGATCAGTATTGTCTTTGCAAGACAATCATAGGTCAGACTTATTATGGGTCGGTACTATAGGGATATCTACTAGGCTCCGTCCCCGTAGGCTGCAGAGAGCTTGGACTCTTTTACGCGAGCACCCCCCACACCCTCGCGTCTTGGAGATATTATTTCGGGGCGGCATCTACCGTTGGTCGGGTATAGCATGATTGGGCGCTCATCACAGCCATAGTTGAGCGGTGGAGGCCAGAGACACATACCTTCCATCTTCGCACTGGTGAGGCCACGATTACACTTCAGGATGTGGAGGTCCTCTTTGGATTGCGGGTAGATGGAGAGCCACTATACACTCGGTACGAGCCTCCTCCTGGTCAGACGTGGGCGACAGAGTTGACTAGGCTCACCAGCTTTCGTGCATTTGTTGCCCGGGGCCGATTTCGGGACAAAGTCGGGTTCGGCATTAGTGCACTCTCGGCACTTATTTGGAGGGTCTTGATCCGGTTGATGACGGCACCCCAGTGGACGCTGTTGATCGTCGTGCCCGTTGACTTTGAAGTTTGATTAAATAAATAACGTTAATGTATTCAATATAAATAAGAAATGGTACTAATTATTATATACTTTTCAGGTTCATCCTTCGGGCGCAGTGGCGACTCCGATGAGGAAGAGGTCGAGTTTCCGGACCTAGCCGGCCGAGGTTACGAGCGTGCCCGGCGAACGAATCCCAAGAAACGCGTTCTAGTCAAGAGGCGCATGGGCCGGGGGAAGAGGAGATGATCACGACTTGGAGCGCCCGGTTATTAAGAGAAGAAGGACGATGGAGACGATGGCGAGGGCGGTGGGGATGGCATGAGCCTTAGGCCTAGGATGTTCCGCATACTACATATGAGACCCGTCCTCGATAGTGTATATACATTAGTGTTATACAATTTATCGTAAATATTATATATTTTTTGCATATTTATACATATTATCTTAGTTTTTATTATTGTTTATAGTTTCACATCCTAAATTGATAAAAAGAAAAAATGGTGACACGTTCGAAATAAAGTTAAGCATTAATTTAAAAATAAGACGAAACCCTAAAAGATAAATAACGTAAAGCTAATGACTACAAGTCTTCAAACAAAAAGGACTTCTTTGCACTTTTCAACCACTAAAACGACAATCCAAAGTATTGCGTATTCTTTATGTATTGAGCCTATCTTATTAATTGTACAAATATAAGTAGGGTTCTATATAAAATATTGAAGTTCCGGAGTCTCAAAGCATGATTAATATACGGCTAAACCACGTAAAAAGGAGTGAAAATGGAATAGAAAATGGTGGACTTGATGTTCGGCCTAAATTGCATATATTTATTCATTGTTGCCTCACATTTTAATATTTTTAATTGTCTCTTGAGTACAAAATATATTGATTTGTGCTTAATATTATAATTTTACTATGTAAGAATAAAGCGGTGTGAAGATGAAGAAATTTGGATCAGAATTGAACAAAAAAAAAGAGAAGAAAAAGAAAGGAGAAAAGGAGGGGAGACAAGTAAGTGGGAGACATCATGATCATGCAATGATTGCTTTGTAGAATAAAGAGTTGCAATGTACAAAGTGAGACAGCCGAGACAAAACGTTGCAATTGAAATTAGAATTAAGAATGGGTACCTGGCAGCTCAGGCGATCCTTCCGCATCGCGGAAGGAAAGAGTGAAGCCTCAGAACATTGCGCTTTTCTTCCGCATCCCGGTAGGAAAGCGGGGTTCTGCGCGGTTCTCCCGATTCGATTAGGATTTGATTTCCTTATTTTTTATGTTTACCCTAGACTATATATAGACATTTTATTTTGCTGAGAACGTGGGCTGGGATTTATTGAAGGATTTGTAAGCCACCGTTCTCTTTTTCTCTCCCTAGGTTTCTTTTATTTTTCATCCTTTTCAACCCTAGGTTATTCATGAATTGTTTTGTCTATGATCGAATCATGAGTAGCTAAACTTCTTAATTCTAGGGTTGTGGTGAAAGACTTGAAAGTTGGTTTGATGACAATTATTATCTATTAATTTTTCATATTTTGGGTTGCTTATTTATTCTTGATCTTAATTGTTTGATTATACGGCCAATAGTTAGACACTATCACGTAAGGGTACGCGAATTGAACTTGAGAAAGGAATTCACGTACGTAATAAGAATAAATAGAGTTTGTTCGATTTAATCGTTTCGCTACTGAGGATAGAGATATACCCTTTAGCCCTACTTAGTTGAATACGGAGAAATAAATGCGTTCCTGTTACCTCTAACGACCACAGAGATATAGGCGTTATAGCAACATCTACAGGCTTGTGAGTAGTTCGAGAGAATATCACAAAGTATAATTAACCGTCAACTAGTAACCAAAAGAAATAAAATAAGGTGGAATTGTCGAAGATCAAGCTGGATTGTCGAGAAAGCATGACCTAGATCTTTCTCTCATCTGATAGTTCTTACAATCTTTGTCAAGATATTCCCAGTCACAAAAACGCCCATCACAAATTGTTTACTTTTCAGTTTTAGCTTAGTACAATAAACATCTTGATTTCCACTTTCTTGAATAGTTTCATCCGAATTTGAATTAGCTTAACAGTAGAATCTAAGTCTCTATGGGATCGATATCTGGACTTAACAGTCTATATTACTTGTACGACCACGTATACTTACGTGTGCATTTGGGAGCAACAGGACTACTATAGCGCAGTAAAATAATGCGCTATAGATAAAAGGCAACTATCTAGAGCGCATTATTTTACTGCGCTAAAGGTCCTTCTAGTGAACTGCTATAGCGCAGTAAAATAATGCGCTAAAGCAGTTCACGGAGCCGTTACAGTTAAGTGCTTTAGCGCAGTATTTTACTGCGCTAAAGGTACTTTTGTAACATTTTTTTTTGTTGGGGTATTTTGGTTCAAAATAATTTTTTTGGGGGCATTTTTGTTCCGGACTCGATGGATTAGGGACAAGTTATTATAAAAACCCTTGATATATAGTTACAGGCGGGGTACCTGCCACCTCCCAATGATAGTTATCAAGTAACTCTGTTCACTAAGATTAGAACAGGTGGGAAGAAATCACTTGGTATTTTTGTCTCTGTTAGAAATTAAACCTGAGACCTCATGGTCTCAACTCACTTCATGTATCACTAGATAACACCCTTGAATGCTGTAACAGGCTATTTGATAACGTCCAAATACACTCCTCAAAGAGAAAGTGTACACGGTCGTATGCAATATATTTACCCAACTATGAGTCGGGGTCGAATCCCACAGGGAACAATATGCTAGGCGATTAAGAAAAGTATGAAATTTTCACCAACTAAGCTAAAAAAAACGATAGAAAATATTTTGGGTTTTTGAGAAAATTATAACTAATGCGGAAATGTAAACTAACCTAGAAAGCAAGTAACATGATCAATGGCCACAAGTTTAGAAATTACACTGATGTAACGATCAATATATTTTATGATATTACAACTAAGAAGCGGGTTTGTGTTGATAGATAATGATATCTAAAATCTCATTGAAAGTCTTCCAACCAAATCAATGAATTTCACTCTAAGCTTTTTCCAAGCCTTAGAGTGTGATATTAAACACAACCAATTTAACCTCGAGTAACTATCCTCTTGGGAGCTCAAGTTATTAGATGAGTTTAATGACCCAAATTCTTGTTAATTAATCTTTCCCAACCTAGATTTCCTCTTAGAGCTCAATCTAAGTAAATGGGTGAGTCTAGGGTTAGCTAATCCCTTTGGAAACATTCAAACGAGATTAATTAAATCAACAAAGACCCACTTCAATAGCGATAAGAATCATTCAATACATAAGCACAGACAAGAGTTTCAAACCAAACTTTAATCAAGAATACTTTCATAAACGAGATTCAAGTTATGGAATGAAAAGCTACACACTTAGATATACAATACAAAGCAAGGAATTGAAGAAATGAATTAAA
>NC_081349.1:26138266-26144123 GCF_029784015.1 Lycium ferocissimum | reverse complement strand
GGACAAATGGATTAGGATTTCTAAATTGTTTCTTAGGCAAATTGGAAGAGCTGTTAAGTTCTAAGCTCGATTCAGTTGTCGATTTAAAGCATCAAATTGAATCAGTCAAGAAGGGCTTATTGTGTCTAAGATCGTTGTATGATCATTACACAGAAAGGTTCAATGAAGTTTATAGTCTGATAGCAAGTGTTACTGAAGTGGCATACAAGGCAGAGTATATCATTGACTCGTGCTTGACCTTTTCTCATCCACTCTGGTACAAAGTTCTTTTGATTTCTGAAGTTGTTGAGAATATTAAGCTTGTAAACAAAGTTGTTAGTCAGACTTGCAAAAGAAAGAAGATCGATGAGGCAGTGCCCGAAGTTGCAAAGACCTCCACTAATCTTTTGCCGTCTTTACCCACCAATATTCCAAGAGAAAATGAAGAAATTGAGGGATATCAAGATGTGATGAACGCACTAAAGAAGCAGCTACTGGAAGGATCACCTCAGCTAGATGTTATCTCATTGGTCGGCATGCCTGGAATCGGTAAGACTACTCTTGCTGAGAAGATTTATAATGATTCAATAGTCACATCTCACTTTGATGTCCGTGCTCAGTGTCGTGTGACTCAAGTATATTCATGGAGAGATTTGTTGCTTACCATATTGAATGGTGTACTTGAGCCTGTTGATCGTAATAAAAAGAAGATGGCATATTAGCTGATGAGCTCCATCAATTCTTGTTGACCAAGAGATTCTTAGTTCTCATTGATGATGTGTGGGACAATGACGTGTGGGACAACTTCCATATGTGCTTTAAAGATGCTCGGAATGGGAGTAGAATTATCCTAACAACTCAGCTGAGAAACATTGCTGATCATGCTAAATGTGAAAGTGAACCCTATCATCTTCGCTTATTCAGTGATGATGAGAGCTGGACATTATTACAGAAAGAGGTGTTTCAAGGGGAGAATTGTCCACCTGAACTTGTTGATGTGGGATTTCGAATAGCAAAATGTTGTGGAGGGTTGCCTCTCTCCATTGTATTAGTTGCTGGCGTTCTGAAAGAGAAAAAGAAGAAAGAAGAATTGTGGAAAGAAATAGAAGAACGTCTAGGTTCGCGGAATATTGGTAGCTTGGAAGAGAGCATATCTATGATTGGATTCAGTTACAAGAATTTACCTAACCAGCTGAAGCCTTGTTTTATCTATTTCAGCGGCTTTTTGAAGGGCAAGGATATTCATGTCTCAAAATTGACTCGGCTTTGGATAGCGGAGGGGTTTGTAGAAGCAAATACAGAAAAAGGACCTGAAGATGCTGCACAAGGTTTTTTGGAAGATCTTATTAGTAGAAATTTAGTGATGGATGTGGAGAAGAAACACAATGGCAAGCTGAAAACATGCCGCATCCATGATCTATCGCATAAATTCTGCTTGGATATGGCCAAACAGGAGGATTTCTTCCTCCGTATCAATAGGTATAACTGTACAGATCTACACTAGTGTCGTTCTATTATTTTAATCCTAACTCTCGTTTTCCTTGTTTTTCTTTAATCAGATTCAGTGAAGAGGATAACTTTCCTGAAAAGCCTAAGGAATACCGGTTGTTTGTTCACTCTTATGAGGATCAGATTGATCTATGGCAGCCATCTCGCTCAAATGTTCGCTCTTTACTATTTAACGTGATTAATCCGGGTAACTTTTCATGGCCACGTGATATCTCCTTCATCTTTGACAGCTTCAAACTTGTTAAAGTGTTGGATTTGGAATCCTTTAACATTGGTGGTACTTTCCCCAGCGAAATACAATCTTTAATACATTTGAGGTACTTTGCCGCTCAAACTAGTGCAAACTCAATTCCTTCATCTATAGCTAAGCTTTGGAATCTTGAAACTTTTGTGGTTAGAGGATTGGGAGTAGAGGTGATGTTACCTAGTTCACTTCTGAAGATGGTTAAATTGAGGCATATACATGTAAAGCATCGTGCTTCATTTAGTTTACATGAGAACATGGAAAAATCTCTTGCTAATTCTCAATTAGATAATTTGGAAACATTTTCCACTCCACGCCTCTCTCATGGCGAAGATACAGAGATGATGTTGAAAAAGATGCCAAATTTGAGAAAGCTGAGTTGCACATTTTTGGGAACTTTTGGTTATTCAAAGATACTGAAGCGGAGGTCTGTTCTTTTCCCCAGATTAGAGTTCCTAAGTCACCTCGAATCCCTCAAGATTGTTTCCAACAGTTGTCCAGCTAAACTTCCACATGTCTTCAATTTCCCCTCAAGACTAAGAGAATTGACTTTGTCAAAGTTTCGTCTACCTTGGAACCAAATCTCGACCATTGCAGAACTGCCTAACTTGCAGATTCTAAAGTTACTTCTCAGAGCCTTTGAAGGGAACGAATGGGAAGTGAGAGATTCACAGTTCCCAAAACTGAAATACCTAGAGTTGGACGACATTAATGTTGCACAGTGGACTATCTCTGAGGATGTTTTTCCTATGCTTGAACATTTGGTTTTAACGAAATGTAAAAAGCTTAAGGAAATCCCTTCTCATTTTGATGACGCTATATCTCTAAGAAGAATTCAAGTAAACTGGTGCAGCTGGGCTGTTGCGAATTCAGCCCATGAAATTCAAAGAAGGCAGCACAAAGACATGCTAAATGATGCTTTCACTGTTACAATACACCCTCTAGATTGGGCTAGATGATCATCTCCTTGACTCTTATCTGGTATGTGCTTGCCGTGTTCATCTGAATACATTTTCCACACATTCGTTCTCTTTTACACAAGAACATGTTCTACGTGTTACTATTATACAGTCAAAAGTTCTAGTTCTGAGAATGCAATCCAGCATATATAAGCAAAGTTTTTAAACTGCATGTTTACAGGCAACAGAGGACACCTTTTGATCGGTCTTCTGACTGAATTGCGAAGAATCAGCTCTGGAGCAAAGTGTTTATGATTATAATCGACTGAAGCTTGGCACAGAACACAAATGCAACTGTTTCTCAATGAAATAGAAAGAATGACAATAATAACTTCGGAGATATTTCAAGGTTTATCAAATGGAAGTGACAAGGTAACCTGGACAGCTCAAGGCAAAGGTGTTTTCACTCACTTACAGAAGGGGATCAAATCCCTCTTGCCTTTGGAGACAGATCAGGAAAAACAATGCTCTTCAAAACGTATTATGCTTTTCTTGGTTGGTGGCTCATGAATCCTGTTTGACTCGAGATAACCTGCACAAAAAGGGCTTCCAGTTAAGTAAGCTGGGTGATGCCAAAACATCTTGTGTACTGTCAACTATTTGGGAAGAAGAGGAATCAAGAAGGAACAGAAAAAGGTGTGGAGCACAATATCGACATGCATTTGGTGAACACTTTGGAAAGAAGGGAGCAAAAGATGTTTCGGTTATAAAGATCAAAGCTGACTTCTTTTTTCTTTCTTTATTTTTTTGGGTGTAACAGCCGCTTGTAAATGATGCTGAACCGCTTCTAGATTTTGTTAGTTCTCTGCATAGCTAGAAGAGAACATACTTTGCCTTTTGGATGTAACATCACAGCACCATTTTAGTGCTTCTTTACATCAATAAATTTTCACTTACCATTTCGGAAAAAAAAAAAGAAAAAATCAAATTTCACTGAGCATGTTTTGTATTAGTAGCTTCGCAAGCTTATTTGAACGAAGTGAAGTTAATTATTCTGTTCCACCAACTAGACCAGTTCTGCGGAATAAAACACGACAGTCATCACTCATCAGGCAATTGTCCCAAGCTTATTTGTCAACCTAATATTTTATCCCTAGCCTAACCTGTTATGTTTTTTGGTCAAATGAAAATTTGAAAACTGATATCACGAATTTGTTTCTGTTCAGTGTTCTAAACTTTGCTCTAAAACTGGTAAATTGTCAGGTTTCTACTATTATCATCTCAGCTCTGCTGTAAACTGAAAAATCTTTTAGCGCTGAAGAAGAAGCTTCAGCAGTAGAAGACATGCATCAGAAGTTGCGCCAAATCTTTATTCATGGTAAACACTATGTTAGGACAATTGAGTAATTTAGCTGATCATAATCTTAAACACAATATTGTACCTGGACCTGGTTCCTCTCACATTTAAGACAAGTATACTCGAATTTGAAGCTGCGACTAACGATGAGGGGAAAAAGAATCTCAATGTATGGTCCGCGAAACTGCTCCTTAAGTTGATCAAGATGTTGATCACTCGGATCTTGCCGACTACTAAATTGGAGAATTCTGATGTTGTCTTACATAAACTCCTCAATAGTATCATCCCTCCCCTCTAAGTGGAGACAAGGGAACATAATGGCCCACCATCACCGGGAGTCGCAAAGCCCCGAGCACCTACCATCATAAGGCACATGTTCGCAAAAAAGGTAACATGTCGAGACTCTCTTCGCCGGGATGTCAGCAAGTTAGGAAGCTCTAAGGTTTTTTAGTATTCGATGGGGTCGCTTTTCAAGCATGAATAGAACGAACTGAAGGGGTTCTCCAACCTAGAGAGGTGTGAATATCTTTTTGATGAATGTGGTATCAAGGTTCTATGGATTGTTTTGTAACAACACGATTACGATGCTTGCTCCAAATGGAAGTTTCTCTTTTGCATCCGCTATAGTTGCTGACATCGTTGTTCCTTTATTGCTAGCTAATTCCCTAGTTCGACATGAACTAATCTATACTCATTCAGCAAAATCTTTATATAGCAGGCTTCGCCACTTGGGCAACCTTCTAATACAACTTTTTCGCATGCAGAGGCTACAATTAGTATCCCTTGTAACAAATCTTGATTGAAAAGATTAGTATGGTTGTTATTAACAAATTCCCCAAAACATGGATACATCACTTCAATCTTCACCAATGATCCTTAGTTATACATTTTTTACGTGGTTATGCCTTCATTCCCATATATCTCAAATCCATTTTTTTTACCGTACAACCATCCTTCTGAAATAGTAAAAACATCATCCTCACCATTTTGACTTAATTGCTATTGTGTTAATCATCTAGATCTATAGAAGTGGTTAAACAAACAAAAAATGTAAACTGCAGTTTACTGGGCAGCTACTAATAACAATAATCTCAAATTTCCAATAGTTCAAAAATATTCCAAGAAACAAAAGATGAGCTCTTGCTCATAAAGTCAAGTTTCATCACAAATCACTGTTGACATTTATTCGATCACTTCAATTCTTGCTGAAAATCCTCAACAAAAAATCCAGCTGGCAGGTCCTCTTCCATCTTTTGCTTGCAAGACTGAATGAAACGTCCACCAAGAAAAATGGATAGGAAAATTTCGTTTCAATTCTTTTATTGCAAATCTCCTTCCTTACCAGAAAATTCACGAGATATATGAAGGGTATATTGAACACTCTGCAGACATGGTGCAATACTCATAAAAACTTGAACAAATCTTAGCACTCAGATTCAAGAATAAATCAGATTTTTTTTTTTTTTTTTTTTTTAATTTCTTTCAATAAGAGCAGATAACTGAAATAAGTATAACAGGTAAAATGTTTTCTGGTGTAAAAGGAAAATGAATGAGTGGAAATATACTCAGATGAACACTCTGAGAACATACTAGATAAGGGTCAAGGAGATGATCCTCTAGTCCAATCTGGAGGGTGTATAATAACTGTGAATGCATCATTTGACATGTCTTCGTGCTGCGCTCTTTGAGTTTCCATGGCTGAATTGGCAACAGACCAGCTGCACCAATTTACTTCAATTCTTCTTAGAGATATAGCGTAATCAAATGGAGAAGGGATTTCCTTAAGCTGCTTACATTTCGTTAAGACCAAATGTTCAAGCATAGGGAAAAAATCCCCGGGGGACAGACCACTGCAATATTGAGACGTCC
>NC_081349.1:25949880-26138166 GCF_029784015.1 Lycium ferocissimum | reverse complement strand
AAAAATTTCCCCCTTTATTTTTTTGAAAGGGGGGGGCCCCACTTTATTTATTTAAAATAAGAAAGCCTTTCCACTTAATTCCTAGCGCCCTTATTCCTGAATATCAGCTTTCTAAAAAGTTGTCATTTCACTTCATTTATTTATGAAAGTGGCTTGCTGTTTATTTATTTAAAATAAGCCTTCCACTTAATTCCTTTATGCCCTTATTCACAGCAACATCATGAAAGTGGCTTGCCCTTCATTTATTTAAAATAAGAAAACCTTCCGCTTAATTTCTTAAATTGGTTGAACCGCTAACTACGTATACTAGTGTCATACGGTGACTACTGCTTAGTGGAAAATAAACTACTAATTAAGTGCATTTCTAACCAATATAATACCATAATTAATTTCAAGGACCATGTTTCTAGAAATAAATATACTCAAAAAAATTACCCATCAATATATAACCGTGCCCGCTTTCTCCCACAAGTTAAGAATGCCATTTAAGGCTACGGAAAGGGTATTTTAACGAAAAAGAATCAAAGTCTTCCCTAACCAAAACGGGTCGTTACATCTATTTTGGTTCTGTTGGACATCCTACCACTTCAACTATGTTATACATTGCAAACATTTCACCGCCTTCTTTGGGCACAATCAAGAAATTATTTTCTTTCTCATGTAGGACCTCGGGACTGGTAGCTTCATGAGGTGGATCCATGATTATTATAAGATGAATGAACTATTACGAATATGTGGATCTAGAATATCAATTTAACGGGTTCAATTTTTAGGTTCTTTCCATTGAACTTGTTAAGCTTTTGAAATGATTTGTTCAAAATCCTTTTTCTAGAAAAAAAAATTAAAAAAATTATATATATCTATGATCCACGTAGAAAATGTTGGGATTGGCTATATGGTATATCATCCACTGCTACTACCAGTAGTCCTTAATACACGTTTCGTTTAATTATATAAACACAATAACAAAAGGAGAATAAGAATATTTTCAATTAATTTTGAAAGAATAAGCCAAATAAAGAATGAATGAAAAATAATAATTAAACTGAAAAAAAATGACACCAAACATGTCTATCCTGTGGGTGGGCCCAATTATAGTTTCAGCTAAACTAGACATCAGTCATAAACTTGAGAAGCCACTTAAGTTGACCAAGTCAATGTTAGCCCTAGAAGACTCAAGTCAAGACCCATATCCAGCGGGTCAATTACTCGTGGCTTGCCAACTAAAAACATGCTAAGCCTAGTATAATGAGCTCACTAAGTAGCAATCAAAATCAATTAACTCTATAGCCGGTTTATATGTATTTACAGTATAATTATTCTTATATCAGTAATACAATTTAATATATTATATTGATAATGAAAAAAAATCATCATGTATCAATATATAACTTAAATCCTACTGGAATTTAAGTTCTATATACTAAAAGTATAAAATTAGTTACACAATGAGGTTAATTTAACTACTGCAGAGTAATTATGATGAAATTAAAGCTACAAATAGCATGTTTGCCAAACTCTTAAAAACTGTTTATTAGAATTGCTTTTCGGAAAAATACTTTTAAAAAGTAGCAGTTTGTGTTCAGTTAATCAATTTGAAAAGCCTTTTACCAGTATTAGAGCGACCCGATTTGTGTTTGGCTACTACTTATTTTTTTTTTTCGACACGAAAAAGCAGTTTAATACTAAACACCTCTTCTTCTTTTTTCCTACAACCTTAGCCCAAAAAAACTCAACACTCTAAAATTAGCACATTTTTTTGAAAAAATAAACACTTTTAACTCTCTAAAAACTTGACCAAACAAGGCTACAAATGACTTAACCTTACTATATTATATTGATTTCTTGAAAAAAACGCTAATTGAGTAACGATTCGTTCATGCTCATCAACTTGAGAAGACTTAAAAGTTGACCGTGTGTTATGCATGTTATTCCAAGAAGACTACACAAGTCAAGAACCATAAAATGGTTTAAACAAAGTGAGAATTTTCCAATCAGGTCCACACGTTCCTGAATTACTTATCTTGAGGAAAATTTTATATAAGCTTATTGATTAAACACAAAATATTGTAGAGAATACACTTTTCTCCAATTTTTGATAATATTCCTTTCTTTGCCATAGCTTTTGAAGCCATGAATCACAAAACAGTCTCCATATTATTCATAGTTTTTTTTGTCTTAACTTGTTCTATGTCCTCAACAACGGCCTCTCGAAGATTATTATCAGGTTTTGTTATCCCTTCACTTTAATGTAATTGTTTTTTTTTTTTTTCCTAAATTTTCAGTTGAAGGAAGTAAATAAATTCATTATTTTGAAATATACCATGTGGAGAATTCAAACTAGTACGATGGATTTGGATTAGAAAACAGTTTTTCTTTTTCATTTCGTTTTTGTTTGTTTTATAGTAACGAATGTTTGGACTTGGATTTATATTTGTAAAAAAAAAAAAGTAGTTTTGTGTTGTGAGGTTCGTATTTCCTTCCAAAAACAAAACATAAAATATGTTTTCAAATCAGAAAATAAAAGGACTGTGCTTAAAACAAAGACTTGTTTGGGCCACGTAACTACTACTCATTTTTCTAGTTCCAGTACACATTTGACTAATGGTCTGTTTGGCCAAATTTTTTCGAAGCCATAATTATTTATTTTCTTTTTTAAAAACATGCACATCCTAGAGAGTTGAGGTATCTTGACAAATTTTAAGAGAAAAAGGTGTTTTGAATAGTGGTCGAAGTAATTTTTTAGAAGCTAAAAAAAAGTAGCTTTTTAGAAGCATACTTTTGGAACATTAGCCAAACACAAATTCCTTCTCTAATTGAAAGGGATTTTGTAAGTAAATTAGTCAAATACAAATTTTTACTATGCCAAAGTGCTTTTTCAGAAGTACTTATGACAAAATTCACTTTTAAATACAACAACAAAAACATATCCAGTTAATCCCAAAATTGGGTATAATAACGGCAGTTGGCTATTAAAAGTAAAGTGGACACCAATTTGGACAAATTAAGAAAGTTTTAAGTTTTATTTTGTTTATCTATTTGACCATATCCTGCAAAGCAGAATATTAAAAAGGGGAAGAAAATTCAAAGACTAGTATTGCTATCTTCGTTTTCCACCTCTAGTTATCCAAATATGAAATAGTGTAATGTAATTTTTAATAGTGATACCTCTTTAGAGTTCTTTTTTTTTTCCCTTTCTCATTAATGATTTTCTACTAAAAAATGCTTGTTCTTTTTCCTTTTTTAATTGAAATTAAATTATATGTACTAATTATAAAATATATTTATACCATCGAATTTACGTATATTCGAAATAAGTCATTTTTATGATAGTATAAAATCTTTTTAACCGTTAATTCCATTTGAATAACAGGTGGTGCTAGAGGCAATAAAATGGAAATGCCATACCATGGCTCTGAATCAGGTCTTGGAGCGAAACAATCACCCCCCGGTAAAATTTTGTCTAATATATTTGTATTGGTGTTCTCCCTTTGAAACCTTTCCCACCATTTAATGTAAAAACTAGATATTTACATCTATTTTCTCACGGTAAATTTTAAATCGATGGATTATGTGTGAAGAATTTGGTTCATTACTATTGTATGATTAGGAAAACTAAAAAAATTGAAAACATATGTAATTGTAAAACTATTTTATTATTGAGTCCACACGTTTTTTCTTTCACAATGGGAAGAAAATAAGCCCATGCAACTAATGTACTAGAGTAATCACTATCTAAAATTTTGTGGTCAAACTTTAAACAAGTGGATTCTTGAAACCATAAAGTGGATGAAAATTTGGATCACGAAAAGTTACTTTTATTTGCTTATTTTAGTTCTGACAAAGTGATTAATTGTAAGGGAAAGAAAAAAGATTATCCAAATAAGAAATAGTAAATGATTTTTTATTAGTATATAAACCTAGATGTTAAATGCTTCAAATGATTAACTTTTTTCTCATTTATCATATATAATAAAAAAAAACATGCTTGTTCTTTCTATATTTGAAAATTGCTTAAAAGTAGTAAGATAAGTATAACAAGGATTTGTAATTTAAGGTTAACTGAGAATGAATATATATATATATATTTTTTAAACTTGTGGTCAGAATTCTAAAACATGGCATGAGATTTTTGTGGATATAAAACCTGATGGAAAGACGTAATTCTTTTTATGACGGACTAATTAATAAGAAAATAGTGCCACATAAAGGATGTGCTCAGTATGAAGAAAAACATTTTTCATAGGAAATATTTTTCTACGTACAAAACACAACAAGTCAATGGAACAACGAGTGCATTATTTTTGAACTTGCAGGAATAGGCGATAGTGCATTAAAGCAACCACCGAAATGAAGTGAGAAAGTGTACGGCGATTGTATCGGCGAACGTCGAGCACCCCCGAGACCTTGCAATTTTGGTACTAGATGTAAACACACCCCACCCTAATTTAAATCCATAACTCGTTTTAATTACTGTTCACAGTAAACGGTAAACAATAAACTTCAATTTTTTTTCCAAGCAAGGAAAAGAGTTTTGAAGATTTAAATCATATATAATTATGATGTTTATCAGCTTTAGTTTGTACTTGATGTGTACTATTTTTATATATTTAATTAAATTTTCATGAAAATATGTTTCAAAGGAAAAACTTTAAAGTCAATTAGTTTTGTCTTTTAACCTTGAAGGTTTGCCCATAAAGCAAGCGAGAGTCAAAAATTCAAGACCATCCATCTAGGTCATTCAGTGAAATTTCTTATAGTAATCAAGTATTGAAAATATATATATATATATATATATATTCTTCGTGTTATCCCATTTTCTGCGGCACTTGAACTTCCTGAATGAGGAATAAAGAATGAAAATTAATATAAAAAGGATGCAAATTCCTTAAATAATAAAGTCATTAAATGGGCTTGACCCATCATACTAGCCCATATAACCTGTTAGTTGGGTGTAACTGGACTAGAATACCCTTTTTTCGGTCCATTAGAAATTGAGACTCTTTGATCACACTTTGATCCCTTTCTTTGCCCAAGGGCACGGAGAAATGAAAAAAGGTAAAATTAACAAAATAACTACCTTTTGGTAGTTTCCTATCATTTATAGCTACCTTTTAAAAATTACCATTTGTAGCTATGTTTTCCCAAATTAAGGTATTATTTTTTCAGATGTATTTGATGCTTATAAATACATAGTAACACAGTAAAAAATAAAACATATCCCTTGATCTAAGGCCATAACGGTGGGATCAATTAATTAGCTATTAATTGATATTTTTTACCATACCCTTCCACAAAATTAGATTTTAGGTTAGCTTTCCATAACCATTTTCTATTCCTCCATCCAATCTTCAACATTCAAACATAAAAAATCAAAAATTCGAAATTTGAAAACATTCAACAGCCAATGTATTTGAAGTTTTCAATATTGATTTTGTTCTTGATTTACCCATGTATTTGATAGCATAACCAATGTATTTGAAGTTTCCAATCAAACCCCATATATTTTTATATTAAATCTCATGTATTTGTGTGAGTAACAATTTGCATCACCCATGAATTTTAGCGGTAACGTATTTGAAGTTTTCAATATTGATTTCGTTTTGATTTACACATGTATTTGATAGCATAACCAATGTATTTGAAGTTACCAATCAAACCCACGTATTTTTATATTAAATCTCATGTATTTGTGTGTGAGTAACAATTTGCATCACACATATATTTGATGGATTAATTTGAACAAAATACACAAATATATATAAAACTTACAATGTATTTTCGTCACTCATGTATTGAAACTAGATGAAGCGATGGAATTAATTTGAACAAAATACACAAAAATATAGAAAAACTTACATAAATACACCACCAACCACAACAATTGGTAGTTATATCATAGAACATACACAAATACATATATTTTTCATCTTCTCAAAACCCTAAAAAATCCTAGACCACCAAAAAAACCCTAGCCACAGATCAAATGCAATTCGGTCCAAACATAGACCTTTGTCCACAGCCAAAAGTCTTACAGCATTTACGGCTACAATAACTTGCCCACATGATGGGAGATAAGCCCCATGACCATAATGAATGATCATTCTAGTTGGAACATCATTCATAAAAAAGGAAAATGGAAAGGTTAATTGCCTTCTTATGTTTAATTTGTCCACAAAGCTTGAAATCATGGAAACCAAAAAAAAAAAATTGAGAGAGGGCGCCGCCACTGTGGTGGTGGTGGTTGATAGAAGGAGAGAGAGAATTTTTCAGGGATTTGAGAAATGAAAAATCTGAAATGGGTAGTGAGTGAGAATAGAGAAAGTAAAAAATTTATGAAAAAGGAGAGAGAATGGTAATGTATATTAAGTGATTAATATTGTTACCATTAAAAGGGGATATGAGATTGGGGGCGCTAAATTTTAGGTGTATTTGTGCACCAATAACTTTCAGTTACTGTGTAGCTATATTAGTTAAATTCAAAAAGTATTTAGTTATTATTAGTAATTAAAACAAAAGATAGTTAATATTACTAATTATGTACTACAAGTAGCTATAACACGTAATTTTTCCATGAAAAAATTGCACTTTTGTTCTTCAAACGGGCCAGTCTTTAATTTTTGTCCTTCAAATGGGGTGGTCTTTAAGTTTTTCCCTTCAAAATCAAATTCTTTAAGGGGCTGGGCATAACTTGTGGGATATTGTGATGCGAAAATATAAACTTATACTCAAGTCAACAGTTTTTTATCTTGAGGGACAAAAATTAAAGACCAGCAAAAAATAGAGCCAAAGTCTGTAACTCGAGAGAAATGGGCAAATAGCTACTTTTGAACCGCTAGTCCAATTTTAGCTAGCATTTTAAAATTAGCTAGACTTCAATAACTCTTTTTAATACGAAAACATTATTGAAGTGATCATACCCTAGATTAAAACACAAAAATCTTTAAAACTTCGGATATATCCCGCGATAACTTGAAGCACAAAACTTCGGGAACATGTTAAACTAACACGTTTCAATTAACTCCAGGATATTTTCTAGTTATTGAATATTCTAAACGATTACAATCAAATACTTCTTGATTGTATATTTCATATTTTGATGGTATTTTCACAAATAGAAAGTGTATCCGGTCGTATGCAATATAATTTACCCAACTATGAGTCGGGGTCGAATCCCATAGAGAACAGTATACTAGGCGATCAAGCAAGTAAGGAATTTTCACTTTCTACACTAAGCCAAACACTTTTTCAATATTTGATTTTTGATTTATAAACTAACAAAGATAAACTAACTAGAAAGCGGGTAAAATGATCAATGGCCACAAGCATGGATACAAAGAACTCTCAAGTAACGATCCAATATATTTTACGATTTTACAACTAAGAGTAAGTCTATGTTAAAAGATAATGATTTCTAAAATCTCATTAAAAGTTTTCCAACCAAATCAATGAAAAGCCTTAGAGTGTGATATTAAGCACAAGCAATTGAATTTCAAGTGTACTTTCCTATTTCTAGCTCAAGTTATTAGATGAGGCTTAAAGCCCCAAATTCTTATTAATTAATCTTTCCCAACCTCAATTTTCCTCTTCCGAGCTCAAATCAAAGTAAATGGGCGGGTCCTAGGGTTAGCTAATCCCTTAAGAAACATTAAAGAACAAGATTAATTAAAGAAACAAAGACCCACTTCATTAGAAATAAAAATCATTCAATACATAAACAAAACAAGAGATTTAATTCAACACTTGATGATGAATATTCTCATAAACAAGATTCAAGTGAAAGAATAAAATAACACACACTTAGATATTCAATATATAACAAGGAATTGAAGAAAGGGTTAAGAGTTTGCTCATTAAAGTGCTTCAATCTTCTGTTTCAAAGTGTTGATTGATGAACCCTAGCTCCTCAAGCTTGAAAATATGGTCAAAGATGAAAATATTTTGCCCCAAGCTTCACTTTTATAATTCACAAATTTCCTAACTAAAAAAATGACAAAACAACCCTCAAAATTTCAGATTTTCGAAATTGCAAATCTGGCCTTTTTTTTGCACTTCTAGCCAGTTTTTCCTTTTCTTTGTTTTAGCTTACTTTTTGCCTCATTTTCACTTGGTTTCTTCCCGATCACTTCTAAATCACATAGAACCTATAAAATGGAAGTAAACGACATTAAATACACTATTTCTATTCAATCTTAGCAAATATTTAAGATTAAAAAAGATATAAGTTGGTAAAATACAACTTATCAAATCCTATAAACCACTGACACCACGAGCAAAGCAACCAAATCCAATCTTAAATTTAGTATTGCACCTAAGGCAAGGCCAATTCCTTGAGCAACTAGCACATTTAAGAAAAAGATTAAAAGGATCCTTAAAAACACGATTATTGAAAGTTTTAGCCACCCATCCAGTATGTTATAGTCACGAAAATTGTCGGGAAAACAAGTTTCATAAATTAATCGCCACTAGTATTTGCAAAATTGTAAGATGAAAGTCGACATACATGCCAGAGGAACGTTCCCCTATTAGCATTGGCCTCTCTTGTCGGAATGCAAATATGACATTGAATAATGAAAAGAATCCCCAAAATATTGAGAAGAAAAATAGTAATCCCATCTGTTAATTATAGAAAAATGTAGAAGTAAAGAGTGGAAGAAGGAAATAAGAATAATCAATCATTCATAGTCTAAACAATGTTTATAAACATCTACTTCTTTTTTTGTAACTGTATAAACATCTAATTATAAGATATTGCTATAGTTTGATAAGTTTATATACACCGATAATGTATTGAACTTCTTACATTATCAGTGTAATGTAGCTTGATATATACCACTTATTATAGATTATCAAATAATGTTATTAAATAGAAACACTATACTTTAACTTAAGCACTTGATTGTTTTTTATAAGTTCAAAACAATGAACTTAAACTCTAACCCCCTGTTTGGATGGTGGTTTCCTGTGGTTCATTAATGTATGGTTTTCTATGAAACCATGTTTGTTTCCATTATTCTTAAAATTATGTGGTATGGTGTTATAAATTCGTGGTTCATTCCATGGTTATATAACCATGAAAAGTCTTAATTTTTGAAACCACGGATTTGCTGATTTTTCCGTGGTTACATATTTCATTTCTCCATTATACCCCACCCTCCACCATCCACCCCACCCCCACCCTCCCATTCACCCCCATCACTCACCCCAACCCCACGCCCGCCCTACCACCCACCAACCCCCAACTACCCCCTCCCGTGCCACCTACCCCCGCTACCCCCACCACCGCCCAACCCCCCCACAACTAACTCACCCCCACCCCTCATCCCACACCACCCACCCTTCCACCCCCCCACTACCCCTCACCACCACCCAACCCCACCCTCACAACCACTCACCCACACCCTACCACCCACTACCCCCACTCTCATCCCACAACCACCCACCCCACCACCACCCCTCACCCGCTACCTACTTATTTTTTAAAGTTCCTATTTTATTCTTTACACAGTTTTATTAATATATATAAATTAATTTCTAATTAAGAGTTAAGAGTATTTTAGTAAACTTACAAATTATTAAATAGTACCATACAGTCAAACCAAAGAATACAAATGTTATTAAACCACAACAAACAATACAGTCTATCCAAACATTGTGTTCATTAATACAGTACAATATAATACAACACCATACTGTACTATACCATACTGTACATTAATGAACCACAGGAAACCACCATCCAAACAGAGGGTAAGATATATGTCATGGGAAGGAGGGGGAAAAAAGAGAAGCTATAACATGGAAAAAAGAGAAGCTATATATGTTATACTTACCTTTTAGATGTCTTGATAGTGTAAAAAATATTTTGTTGTATGTAGTTCTCACTATAAAGAGAGTGAAACCACTCTCCATGCCGCTTGACATTAACAACACCACTTTATAATTTTAACAACACCACCTTATAATTTAAGTATTAAAACAGGAAAAAGACATCAATGCACCCTAAAGTTGTCACACTTCTTAGATAGTAATACTGTCACGCAAAAGAGAATGAAGTATCATCGGTACCTTTTAACTGCATATTTCTACTCTTTTCAATTTAATTTGTGCCATAGAATTTGATTGGCAAAGGCGAAATTAGACTGGGTTTCAAATTAATAATTTGTATATATTTAGTAAATTTTTAAAATAAATAGAGAGTTTAAATCAAAGATATTGATATGCTAGCTCCACCCCTGTTATTTGGACACAAAGCTTAACGGAGAAATAATATTTTTTGAATTTATGATTTAAAACATGCAATGAGATTTTGGTGGATAAGCACACTTGATAGAAAAATTCTGTTCTTTTCGCAGTGTACGCATAAAGTGAAAACGAGAGTGTAAAAGTGTAAACCAACTTAGTCTTGAGAAGTAATTTTTTCTTCTGAACTAAATTTGCAGCAGGAAAACGATTTACCTATCAATATCATGCATCCCAAACAACGTATGCAACTTTGGCGTGAACGGCAACAATTGTGTATATATCAGGTCCTCTAATAATATACTTTGTTATCAATGTATATTTATTCTTAGGCAAGTCAATCTCTGTAATAAAAACGCTCTAATCTAAATAAAGTTTCTAGTCTTTTCGACCTAAAAAATATTCAATGTTATATTTATTTTATTTTGGAATTCCTTAATGCTATGAGTAAACTGAAAACTTATTTTTTCCAAGTAAGGAAAACAGTTTTGACGATTTAAATGAATGATTGTGATGTTAATGACTTTAATTTGTACTTGATGTACTATTTTATTTAGAGTTTAAGTAATAAACAATGTCTGTAAAATAATTTTTACACCATCGAATTATTTTTATCAGTTATAGCAAGTATTATATTCAAGATTTTAAATCACACATTTTAAGGAGATTTACCCGTAGATATGATTTACATGGCCTAATATGTAGTGGAAAAAATTATTTACAGTGAAGGTGTATAAAACTCACACTCTTTTATTTAATCAGATTTTCATGAAAATCTGTTCAACGGGATACAACATCAAACATCTTATTTTTAAGCAAGTAGAAGTACTAGTGATCAAGTGTTGAATTGTTATATCAGATATTCAGAGTGATACCATTTTTCGCAGTACGTTAGTTTCCCAAATGAGGAAAAAATAATGAAAATTCACACATTAATGATGTAAATTTATTAAATAGAAAAAGATTATAAAGCTGTCAAATGGGCTTGACCCATCAGCTAAGCCCAATTATAGCCTCTCAGTTGGGTGTAACAGGACTAGAATTTTTTCAGTACATTAGAAATTGAGACTTTTTTTTAGGTGATTTATTAGAATGGTATTCAACTTTTGACTCCGCTTATTTCATGAACAAAACTTTAAATTTAAATTTTTTTTATTTTTGACTATGAATATTTATTCATGGGATAAGCAGAGATCAAAAGTTTAAGATCACTCTTTTTCAAGGTCATTAAGTGTAATTTCCAGTCCAACTCCAGTCGACCTATTTTCCCAAAAGCAGGGAGAAATGGGTAAATAGCCAATTTTTGAACCGCTAATTAAGTTTTAGCTAGTATTTTAAAATTAATTAAATTAACCACTTTATAATATGGAAACATTATTTGAACTATCATACCGCTAGACTAAACCGCAAATATCTTTTAAAACTTCGATTATACCCGCGTAACGTGAAATACTGGAATTTCAAAAAAAAAAAAAAATATATATATATATGTTAGAACTGACACAATTTACCTTCCAGGATTTTTCTAGTTATTGCATATTCTAAACGATTAGAAACAAGAAATATGTGAACTTTTTTTTTTCCCCTAGTTATTGGACATTCTAATTAATGAATCACACGAAGTCCATGGTATTCAATTTGATGGTATTTTAAGAATGTAATAAAAATGCTCCACTTCAATTTAATACATTTGTTTTTCTAGTTATTTCTAATTATATTTATTCGTAGGCAAGTCAATTTCTGTAATAAAACGATGTAGTTCAATTAAAATTCCTAGTCTTTTCGACCAGGAAAAATTCAATACAGTATTTATTTTCTTCTGAAATTCCTAAGCTGCCTATGTTTTGTTGTGGCAAAGATTCTTTCAGTAGAGCTGGCAGTGCATTAGGGATCCCCGTGTATATATGCTGATGAATCCACAACCAAACAAACATGAATTTTCTTTGCAAGGATGTGTAACGATCCGTTAGGTCGTTATTGCGTTTCCAACCCTTTTGATCCCTTTCCGAACGTTATTAGCTCATGTTTGAACCGTTGTGTAAAGACCCATTTGGTTGTTTAGCACTTTTAGACCTAATATTCCTAAAACACCCTTTCCGTGGTCTTATTTTGGTGTTTATAGCTTGCGGTAATGGATGACTCGGTTATTAAATTGACGGGTAAATTTTTGTATATATATTTATTTAACGTGTGTGAATAGTCTATTGATAGGAATATTATTTGCACCCATATAAGGTATTTTGGTAAATATATTATTTGACAGAGTGGGTAAATTTTAAAGTAGACAAAGTGGTTAAGGGAATAAATGAATTAAGGAAGCTACTGTGATAAATAATCGGACTAGGCCCACATATCTTTTCCTTGGTGGCCCATCCGTGGAAGACCTACTATATAGGGGCAGTTGGTAATACACTACGCACGAACTCTGCCCAACGAGGAAAACATAACTATTTGCAGATAAATTATTTAACCCAAGTCACGTGATTATTGAATTGAATTGTTGGGTGTAAACCTAACTCCCAAGATGGCGTGATATGGAGATAACCAAGTCATGCCCAATATAATGTCAAACTCTAACATGTCCAGGACCATCAAATCCACCCACGTGTCATACCCCATGAAAGTAACTAGACAATTTCGATAGACTCTATCAAACCAACACGAAATCCCCAACCGGAGTAGACACATATATAGGCAGGTCAAGATGGTCACAAGTCAAATCCCAACCCACCAAGTGATAAGTAGACACATATGAATAAGTAGACCCTGGATCAAATAAAATCGAAGCCGGCTGATGACGAACAGAAATAGTACTTGAGATCACAGCATCCGAAGCCTCTGCTTCTGGCCTACCGAAAAAGCATAACACTGCGCACCACCTCGGCTGCTCTGAACAAACTGTGCCCCACCTCTAGAGCCATGAGTACCACCTCTCCCGGACTGGTGTCTGCCTCTCGATGACTGAAAACCACCGTGACCTGACTGAGCACCGCCCCTCCATGAAGAACCACCTCGGCTACCAGTAGATGCCGGAGTCCTTGGAGCCTGAAACTTGGAACCCTGCTGAGCCCCACTCTGTCTAGGACGGGGGAAAAATCTAGAAACGTGCCCTGAATCGCCACAACCCCAGCAAACCCTAGGCTCGAAAGACTGATGAACGGAGGCTGAAGGTAAATATATTATTTGACTGAGTGGGTAAATTTTAAAGTAGACAAAGTGGTTAAGGGAATAAATGAATTAAGGAAGCTACTATGATAAATAATCAGACTAGGCCCACATATCTTTTCCTTGGTGGCCCATCCGTGGAAGACCTACTATATAGAGTCTTAATTCATTAATTGCATAGAAAAAGAAAGGGTCTAGGGGCAGTTGCTAATACACTACGCACGAACTCTGCACAACGAGGAAAACATAACTCTTTGCAGGTAAATTATTTAACCCAAAGTCACGCGACTATTGAATTGAATTATTGTACTAGTAATAATTTAAATAAGGCAATCATTAGGTTAATGATTAGGATACATGATTGGATAATGATTTGCTAATAATTGAGAAAATGGTAGGGAAATGTTGCATTGTTATGGGTATTACGTATGTTGCTGTGTATTATTGTTGAGGGATATTATTTTAATATTATTCAAGGGATTGAAGTCATTATCTACCTTGGGTTCTACTGATTTCGGATTTTTACGGAGGGTGTAATAATTTTAGGTCAATAATGGATAGTAATGATGAGATGGAAAGGGCTAACAATCATGAGGTAGTAATGATTAACGATCATGGTTTCCTGTACAGCTTAAGGGTCGATCAATAATGTTCTTAAAAATTTTCTCTGGTTTTGTGAACACTGTTTTGAGAATTGCTTATGGTTTCGTCTTCAGTCATAGTTATTAGGTTAGCAACTTCCATTTTTATATATTTTGGGTATATGTAATTGAATATTATGGTATTGGATTATATGTACACCTTCAAGCTCATGGTATTTGAGTTGTGGGAAGTGAGATATTAATCGTAAGTTAAGATGATGGGGTAATTGAAGGTTTTGAGTCCTAGTCCTAAAAAAAAATTAGAATTTATGAATTGAGAGCCTATTTATGGATGGAATTGTATTTTTTTAACATCGAATACTTAATTGTTAGATTTCGATCGTTCAGAAGCATTCTGGAAGGGTAAAACTCAAGTTTGATTGTTCGTGGCTCTCGTTCGGCTTCGAGGTAGGTTACGGCTTACCTTATTGGTTAGACTTCGATTAGCGAAACATATGTGCTGTTAGATACTATTAGAGAAAGCATGTACGCCTTCGGGTACGAAGTTGGAATGGACTAGGTTGGTATTGTTGACTGATTTGTGGGCTTGTAGCCTTATAGGTTTGTGTTTGTGACTCGTGTGGTTTTCATCTCTCTCTTGCCATCTCTCTTACCATTGAAAAGAAAGGAATATTGATAAATGGCCTGAAACGATGAAGTTTACTTTGTAAAGAATAAAATTGATATCCTGCATGACAGAGTATCTTATTTTACATGATAAGCTGTTGTGACTGTGATTGGAAGTGATGATAAGGAAGAGAGTATATGAGGCTCGAGGTCCTTATCGGGATCATGTGAGTACACGAGGCCCGAGGTCCTTACCGGTATCGTGAGAGTGGACGAGGCGCGAGGTCCTTATCGGGATCGTGAGAGTGGCACATGGACTTCGCGAGTCCCCTATGGGCCATGGCTGTTGGGCGACGATCTACACCGCCACAACATGTGTGTACGAACATTGCATTGCATTGAATTGTATTGCCTTGCGTTGCGCATTCATTCCGCATATCATACTTTTATGCGTTGAATTCTGTATATGTCTTTCTATACTTGGACTGATATCTTGGACTGTGATTTTTACTTGTACTTGACTGCGAGCATGTCAATTCTTCAGTTTCTTCCTGTGTATATGTTGTGATTTGTTGTCGGCCTATGATACTTATCAGTACTTGTGTTTGTACTGATCCTATCTTGCTGCATTCTTTTTGAGTGCAGAGTATGAGATCGGTACCACTTCTGCACGTCGACACTGATCCTGAGGCTATCTATGGAGTTTGCTAGAGTGAGCTTATTGGACGGGTCCGCCGCCCCTGAGACTCCTTCTTTACTACTTGTCTTACTTTGATCCTTAGACAGTATTTCTAGTTTTGAGACTCATGTATTATTCATATACGTTGATTAGTGGCTCTTGTACTGTTTTTGACCATTTTCCTTGGGATGTATTTAGAATTGGGAATTCGTCACTTGGTATTTATAATATATGTTAGACTCTTAATTAATTCCGCTTTATTTATTAATTATTATTGTATAACTAATTAAGAGAAAGGTTCCCCTACCGAGGTAGGATATGGTAGGTGCCCGCACGACTTAGTGGTATTTGGATCATGACATGCGGGGACCGTTGGCACGCTTCCCGAGGTCATCGGACTTGAGTTGGGTAAGGTTTGGGGAAATTTGGCTTGTAAGTGAAAACCATTTGACTCGTAGTTGACTTTTGGTTAAACAGACCTTTTTCGGGAATCCGTCGATTTTGAGAGGTCTGGAGGGTCTTTTAGAACTTGTGCATATATTCGTTTCAGTTCCCAATGCACTTGGACTTGGGTTGGGAAGTTGATCCTGAGGTTTCGGGGGATGACTCGATCAATGAGACCTCCGATAAGAATTTTGAGGTTACGAGTGCGTTCGTAGGACGTTTTTATGTATAGTTGCATATTTGATTTGTGAGCAGATGGTATCGAGTGTTAGTCGGGATTTCGGGTGAAGTTCATGAAACTTGGACTATTTTCTGGTTTACTGGTGTCCGCTTCGGCGGCACCAGTACCGCCGAAGCGGCACCGCGTAAGCGGTAGACCGACTGCCGAAGCGGTCTAGACAATTTGCAAGGGACCGCCGAAGCGGTACCCTGAACGCCGAAACGCGACAGCTGAAGCGGTCAAGCTAAGCGCTGAAGCACATGTCGGGCAGTAACTGAATAGTTTAAGTGATAAAAACCCCTAAGTCTCTAAATATTTCCCCATTTTGTCTAAAGACTATTGGAGAGGGTTTTGGAGTTCTTGAAGAGGCTAAGCTTTGTGGTGAGTTTCCCCAACCTTATACCTCATTCCTTGATTATTAAAACACTATTGAAATTCATGGTTCATGCTAAGTTCATCAATAAGTTGAATATTAATAGTGGGTTTTAATGGGTTTCTTCCTAAATGATTTCTTGGCTATAAAATCTGAAATTAGTGGTTGGGTTAGCTTTATTTAGCATGGAATTGATGAATATAAGCTATAGTAACATGTTTACTTCTTTATTAAGGTCTAATTGTTGAATTAGGAGTTAGGGTTATACCCAAATTTGGGGTTTTGCCTAGAATCCGAAATTAAGTGATTAATTAATGTTATAGCTTGTTATTGATAGGAATTGATCACTTAGAGTGTTAATTTCACGTTGGACTTGCAGAAACCTAATTCGACCTTTCTAGTTTATGAACCCATCCCATGGGATTTGAGTTTGGGACTTGATTAGAGTATGAGTTGATGTTATTTATTCTTTATGGTTAGACTTCCTTTATGGGTCGGAGGAAAGGAAAGACTAAGGTGTGATTTTTGGAGCTTGTGCGCATCGGCTTTCCGGGTAGGTTACGGTTTACCTTAGGGTGAGACTTCGATTAGCGAAGCATATATTTGGATGATATTGTCGGAGACTGCAGGTAAACCTTCGAGTATGAAATTGGGTTAGATATTGCCTTAGGTTAGGCCTTGTTGTATGATGCGGGGCTAGCCACCCCGTTGTGTTGTGACTTATCTTGTTCTATTTATTATTGGCTGGTTGGCACATGAGATATTAGATATAGGTGACTAGTGATATATCTTGATGATGATATCGTAGCACCTTACTTGTTGATGTTGAGATGAGGATTATGATTCTATTGTGGCTTATTGTGTAGCTTTTTATTGATATTGTTGGTGTGCCCTTGTCTGGTACTGTTTTGAGATCGATTTGATTATTAATATTGTACGCATTCTCATCCTTCATGATATAGTATTGATACATTGATGATATACAAGGAAATACTATTATGAGCTAGGCTCAGTTTGTGAGAGTGACGTGGGGACCAATGTCCGATGTTTATCCCGGAATCGAGGCATGAGTCTTGGTAGCGATTGCCGAGGTCTTTGTCGGAATCGTGAGGGTACATAGACTTCGCGGGTCCCCCATGGGTTGTGCTGCCGTGAGGTGATGTTCCATCATCTGAGTACATGTGCATTGCATTCACACTTCATACATTATTGCATTGCATTGCATTGTATCATTTAGCTTCTTGTGATATTCCTCTGATTTATTGTGATACCATTGTGATATACGAATTCGGTGTCGATATACTGAGACCTGTTACATTTGGGCTTAGACTTGTGGTAGGTATTGTGATATATAGATTCAGCAATGATATACTGAGAGTTGGCCCAATTGGGCGTTATATGC
This sequence comes from Lycium ferocissimum, assembly GCF_029784015.1. Lineage (NCBI taxonomy): Eukaryota > Viridiplantae > Streptophyta > Magnoliopsida > Solanales > Solanaceae > Lycium > Lycium ferocissimum. The sequence goes on along the minus strand of NC_081349.1, from coordinate 26,120,433 downwards.
GTGATATGTATTGCGATTGATGGATTCAGGTTGGATATACTAAGACTTGGCATAGTTGGTTAGATGCTATAACATAGGTGATGACTTACACTTGGTTATTAGCTCGCGTTGATTTGTACCTTGTTGATTTACCCGCTTATCTTATTTTATTATCTTGGTATATGTTAGCTAATCTTAGTCGGCCTATGATACCTACCAGAACGTGTTATTTGTGCTGACCTACACTTGCTGCATTCTTTTATGGATGCGAGCCCACTTACTGAGTTTCGCCTCGCCTCGTGGTTGATTTTCGAGGTTCTTTGTTGAGTCTATTTAGGGTGAGCATGATGACGTTCGCTGCCCGAAGACTCTTCTTACTGTTTATGTCTTATTTTCATTCTGAGACATCAGTTGAGACTTCTTATTGTATTATTCAGACTTGTAGTATTTAGTAGAGCTCTTGTATGACCAGACCAGATGTTGGGATTGGATTCTCATTTACTTTTGCACTTACTTATATTATTATCGTGAGACTTACGTTATTCTATTTCTTCCGCTTTTATTATGATTTGTGAATGTTAGGATAAGGGTTCGCCTACAGAGGTGGGAAGGGTAGGTGCCCGCACGACTTAGTTCAATTGGGTCATGACAGAATGCTAACTAAGGTCGATGTAATCGAACCATTGCCTTCTAAAATTACAGTTATGGATCCTACTAAAACCCAGTCTCGAAGAACGATCCGATTATGATTGTAAGCCTAAGTTTTGCTCTAAATATTTAGCAGTTGGGCTTTCCTGTCTAATTCAGGAGAAACAACCAGCTAAAGTCCCTATTGAGCAGAACAGAAAGAGGCCAGAGCCAAGAAAAATAGTATAAGAGTGGAAATCCAAAGGTGTAATAACTATGGAGCATATCCAGGAACCAATTGATGCTTCATCTCATCAACATTCTATTGCCGAGTTCAGTATATTCAAGGGTGTTCAGCCACAGTAGATTGCTAATCAGCAGCTTGCAGACGTGCAAAAGAGTACTGCCTCAGCAGAATGCCTTTCCATAGCAGTCTGAAGAAGTTCAGAACTCTCTCAAAGTGCAATCTACTCAAGGTGAAAAGAGGATGATGACTCAAACTAGTCCTGAGCTTAATTTGATTAATATTTCCAAACTCAATCCTCTGCCTACTAAGAATGGATTTGGTGTTTTGACTAGTATATCAGTGTCCAACTCCAACACCCACAGACAAAGGGGGATCCCCCAAAACTATATAATGAGTTGTCTCTTCTGGAATGGCAGAGAAGTGAATAAGTGACACAAGCAGAAAGAACTAAAGTTGTCTCTAACTACTAAAACATATTAAGCATGATGGATTGATGGAAACAAGGGTTAATAAGATCTCTCATAATCTATTTCCTGGATGGGGACTCCTTAATAACTACCATAATGTCGTTAATGGTAGAATTTGGTTCGCTTGAAATCCTAATTGTTATAAAGTTGATGTTATCAGTACTTCTCCTCAAGTCATTTATGCTTTGGTTAGTGATTTATCAAACTTTTAATGTCTGTTTATGGTTTCACTCAATTGAGAGAAAAAGGGGTTTTGGAAAGACCTGACTTATATTAGCCAAGGCATTGATAAGCCGCATTAGCATAACAGAAAAATAACATTTGGTTCTCCTGAAAGTTCTGCCTTGGACGGACAGACCTTTAAGTTTCAAATTAAATTATAGTTCCTCCTTCCTTAGGATTTAATATCATAATATGATTATTTTAACGAAACGTGGCATAATTAACATATAGAATAGTACATAAAATATAAAGGCAGAAAAACATATATACACACAATAAGAAACTTATTTACGAAATGTGGCGATAGTTTTAATTTTACAAATCATAACATTAGAAAAGTTATAAGCCCTCTACAAATGCAGTGAAACCCAATTACACAATCAAATTATACTCCCATGAAATCAGCAAATAACAGTTGATTCCTAATCTTCTTCTGAAAATATCTCCCCTGCCATTCTCCCCTAATTTACTCCATAATTCGCTCGATGAATTCAACCTAATCGAGTATGCGGCTCCGTCAACATCCATACAAAATGAACTTCTCAATTTTACTCAATTGAAACTTGAAAAATTCGTAGATGTTGTAATGAACAGATTTAAAAAAATACGCAAATTTCGTCCCCCGTTTCTCTTCAGTTTTCATTGAGGATTCAAATGTGATTGAAGAAACGCCTGCAACATCGGTATACAATCGATTCCCCAATCGAAAACCATTGAAATATCAGAAGTAATACACATTCGAGTTCCAAAAAAAAAATAAAAAAATGAGCAGGTATACTCCACTGTTTATTCGTTAATATTTGTCAAAGAATACAATCTGATTTAATAAAAGTCGAATTCAACATCAATATGTTTCCTAATCAAATTATCAAGTATACACGATTGAAATTTCAGAATTCATAATCAAAATTATATGGATCAAAGTTTTTGTAGTCTAACAATGGCGGATAGCACAATTCATTCAATATTGATACAACACAGTGAAAGATGGAACACATAAGGTGAATATATTTGAATTCCTAGTACATTATGTTTTGAATCTGATTAAAAGCATATGATTTGGTTCATGAAAAGTTGTGTATAAAATATGTATGAAAGTTGTATGAATGTTGTGTAGTTATGGATTCTGTAGTGTGGAAGTGATTTGGTTCAGAAAAAATTAGTGTATAGGAATATGTATGAATAGTGTATGAAAGTTGTATGCAGAAGCGGATTTACCTTAGGCTAAGGAGTGTCATGTGGCACCGCTTCGCCAGAATTTTTTATTAAATATGTATACATAATTGGAAGACAGAAATAAAATAACGTTCAAATAGAGAAAAGTGACACTATATGATACAACTAGCGGCGTAGCTCGTTTGGTTAGTCGCCTCACTTTGCTGCCAGATGTTTTGAGTTCGAACCTGTAACAGAATACATTCGTTCTTTCTGATATTTTTTTCTCTCCCTCATATAGACAAACAAAAAAGGATACTTGTCCAGGCTCGAACGGCGGACCTCTAGAAATTAACAAAACTGTGAACCAGCCAGTCCAAATCACTTTATTGTAGTCATTCCAACAAGATTGTATTAGGCACTGAACGAAGAATGCTGCTGCTTCCCAAATTAAGTGTGTGCTATATATATATATATATATATATATATATATATATATATATTCATCTTCTTTCTCATCAATAAAATTGATTATCGATTTACGAAATCAGATGAATGGCTGACTTTTTTTTAGTGATCCTTTAGTGCCTTATATAGAAAAAATATTAGTATGTTTTCTAATGAGGTACATTTGAATACATTTCAAAAAATGAAAATTCATCGAGAAGAGTTATAGTAATATACATGAGTGGTGCTTTACTTATACTATGCTCTTTTTTTTTTTTTTTTTTTTAATATGAAATCATGGGGTTTTATTTATTTGCTTAATTTTAAAATGTGACACCGCTTACTAAAATTCCTGCGTATGCCACTGGTTGTATGAATGTTGTATAAATGTGGATTCTGTTGTGTGGAAGTGATTTGGTTCAAACAAAACTTATCTATAAATAATGTATTAAAGTTGTATGAATATTGTATAACAGGTAGATATGTAGATTTCAAAATTGAAGGAATACTCAAATTTGAATTATAGTGGATTGATTTCTTTCTGTTTACATGATTCCAAGTTCCAGTATTATAACTCAACTATCATGAATGTTTTTTATGTCATAATGTGTATAACTGGTTGTAACGTTTTTTTCTCAAATTATCACACCATATGACTATAAGATTATCTTTCTATTAACTTATCTCTTTTTTTGTCAGATGTATAAAAATTGTATAATATGTGTATGTATGTATGTATGTATGTTGTATGTTTAGTGTACAATCGAAGCTTCAATTTTACACTATTGAAATCATTCAATTTTGACTTCAAAATAGAACGAATTAAAGCTTTCATCGTCCAACAACGGCGAATACCATATTTTAGACAATTTTGATCCAACGTGATGAAAGATGAGACTTAACATGTAAAACTATTCCTATATTTTGTACTAATATAGAGTCTTGACTAATATTATTAGGTCAGTTTCCCAAATATAAACGTGCACAAGATAATTGTTTATTAATTATAAAATGATTCCATGGTCGATTCATCCTCTATCTTCCTCGTCTCCGATTCTGAAATCACAGAGATGGCGAGGAAAAACCGAAGAAGAAAAGATAAGTGATAGAGGGACGAAAAATGGGGGTAATGATGGTGCCAAACTAATTTTGGGGTCAATTTTTTTAAAAGAAAAAGACCAAAAGTCCCTTCGGTTAATGTATTAGAACAAGCTAGTAAGGATATTTTGGCTTCAATTTGGCTTTCATAAATTGACTATAATACTTAGATATTTATAGCGTTGAAATAGACGATGAATTTCTAACATGAATAGATCTTTTTATTTAATCTAGATCTCTTTCTAGTAATTGATTTGTGCAATATCGAGTAGTATGTTAGCATGACATGTATATTTATTTAACTAGGTAACTTGCCACGCTTCGCGCGGTTATAGAAACATCAGTAAGTTTAGAAATAACTCTTCTATAAATTTAATCGAATTAGAACAAAAAAAAAAAAAAAAACCCATTGAAATTAAAAAATAATGAATTCACAATATAAACATTTTAGTGGAATTGGAGCTTATAAGAATTACATTATTATTGACAAATATTCTTTAAAATGAAAAAATTAATTTATTAAGAAAAGTTTCATATATTATAAGATTAATACACGATTTTCTTAATTTCATTTATTTAAAGATTTGATTAGTTTTTTTTTTTTTTTTTTTTTTTTTGGTGCTTTCATTAAACAATCAAATTCTTGTTCGATGAATGTTCCTTATATGCAAGTAAGAACTAAAAGTTGTCTCTGAAGACTAAACATATTAAGCGTGATGGATTGACGGAAACAAGGGTTGACAGGATCACGCATAATCTATTTTCTGGATGGGCCTCCTTAATAACTACCATAATATCGTTAACGGTATAATTTGGCTCACTCGAAATCCTAACTGTTATAAGTTGATATTATTAGTACACCTCCTCAAGTCATTTATGCTCTGGTTACTGATTTACCAAACTTTAAATGTCTGTTTAAGATTTCAAATCAATGGAGAGAAGAAGAGGGTTTGGAAAGACTTGACTGATTTTAGCTAAGGCATTGATAAGCCACATTAGTATAAAAGAAAAATAACAATAGATATGAACAAATTCTGGATTTTGTAAGAATCAAATCTTCACTTTAGCATGATGTTTGAATATATGGAGAAAGAGTGAAGATGAAAGCCCATAAAGTAACTCTGCTGCTGTATGTTGCTCTATTGTACTGCTACAGTGGCAATAGTTTTACAGTTGTAGAGTTGACTGTACGATATTTCAGGAGACCTGGTCTTTCTATCATCGTAACTGGTTGCTCGAGTAGGTTTGTCAAGTCATCAAACCACCAAAACACAAGGTAGCATGGCTTATCGGATTTTTTTTTAATGAAATGTAGCATAATTAACATATAGTATTGTATATAAAATATAAACGTGCACAACAACATAATTGTTTACTAATTATTATTAGAGCCCATGATCCCCACACCTCTTTTTGATTTCTCGATTCTCTCTTTAACGACATTCATACCCTATGTATATGCGCGCGCGCACTCAACGCCTCCCCACTCCACTATACTACTCACGCTATATAATCACACAATGTCTTGCCTCTCTCCCTGCGATTTTAATTTTTACATTTCCAAAACCCTATGTCTTTCCTTAAGTGGCTCAACGGGGAGAAATCTAATTTGTGCCTTGAAGATATCAAGGAAAATGATTATTTTTTTATTTTTTATTTTTTAGCTCCATGCTATAAGCGTCTACTCCATTGGAGGTGTCATCTACAGAACTTAGCTCATAGACCACCTCGACCTCCACCAGCTCTGCCTACCTGTATCACATGTCTGATGTGCCGTGAAATTACGGCACATTCGACGCCAACTGCTTAGTCTTTTGTAAATCCCCAAGTACTTTTGATGTCGTTTCTCGTGTTTTTGTGTTAATTTGTAGAATAACATGTGTTGGAAGCGACTTGAGGCAAAATGAAGTAAAAACCAGCTGAAATGAACCAGAACATCACCTGCGAATCGCATCTATTGACAGAGATGGCTAAAAAGGAAGACAGTGGTGCAACACATGCGAGCACCACATGCGAGTCGCACCTGATGCGGCAGATGCTGCACCACAGCTGATTGAAGATGCAGTACCTGCGAAGATTTGGTGCAACCTGCGACTCGCAGGTTGCACATGCGACACCAAGTGCGATTCGCACCAGATGCGCAGGGGTATTTTTTGTCTGGAAATTGTTCCCGTTTTGGACATTCTATAAATAAATTTTCTAGGGTTTTGGACTCATTATTCTACAGATTTTTAGTTGTCTTTTTGTGGAGCTCATTTATTATTGGTTGGTGAAGCTTTTAAGAGATACCTTTTGCTTTTGTCATCTTCTCTATTCAATACTTTTATAAGCTTTATGAATACACTTTACATTATTGCTTTATCTTTAATGAATATTAGTAGCTAATCTTTTTAGCTGAGGTTGTGGGACCAAATGTGTTAGTTATGTGATTGGGTTTCATATTCATACTTCATCATATGCTAATGGTGTTTTCTATTAACTCTTCAAGCGTTAATGTCTTGTGATGGTGTACAACATTACTTGTGCCTTAATACCATTACTTTGCTTGGAAAAGAAAGTAGAGGTTAGGAAAAGAGTTAATAGCAACAATTTGGGTCATTAAATCCATCTAATAGCTTGAGCTAGGAATAGGAAAGCTAGTTGAGGCTAAATGGGTGTTCTCTTATAAAACATTCTAGGGCTTGGAAAAGCCTAGGGTGAAATTTGCTAATTTGGTTGGAAAACTTTTAGCAAGATTCGTGTGACCCTTGGTTTAATGCATCTAGGCATATGAATAAGTTGAACTGATACCCAAGCGCATTACTTTCCATTGGAACCACAACCTTGGTCCCATTTACCAATAGTTTACGTCTTATAACCACTCTTAGTCTTTAATGAACAAACAACAACCAAACTACTATTATATTCCCCTCTCCCTTGAAATATAGACTAATAGTCGGGCGTTACACTTGATAAGTATATTTCTTCATTGTATTCTCTGTGAGATTCGACCCCAACCTCGTTGGGTTCTATATTTGACAACGACCGCTTACTCCTGATATTAAAGGTGTAATTTGGGCGTATCAAATTTTGGCGCCGCTGCCGGGAATACGGTCTAGAAATTTACTAACTAATGTAAAACTTTACTTTTAGTCTTTATTTCTTTTCTTATTTCCTTTTGTTGTTGTGTGTTGTGCAGGTAATATGGACGAGAAGGGTAACCCCATCCAAAATCCACCAGTGGCGGTCGGTGAAGAAGCTACGGGGGCAGGCTATGCAGCCGCAATTTAGCCCCCGCCTCTAATTGGAAACTCGAGTTTCCACGTGACCAACACAATGCTGCACCCGCTCAACACTAAGGGCACATTTGGTGGTCACCCAAAGATGACCCGAATAGTCACCTTGGGAATTTTCTTGGGGTCCGCTCACCAATGTGCATCCGGGCGTCTCGGTGGAGCGATCGAGCCTGGCTTTTCCCGTACTCCCTAACGGGGGAAGCCACGGCTTGGTTAGATGATCTCCCGTCCGATCCATCACTACTTGGGAGGAATTGACCGAAGTATTCCTCAAGAAGTTCTTCCCTCCATCGCGGATGTTATAACTCCGTGACGAAATCAACAACTTTCGTCAACTTCCTGATGAGGCTCTCCATGAAACTTGGATTCGTTTTAAAAAGAAAGTGAAAAGCTGTCCCAAGCATGGGTTGCCCGATAGTGCTTCTACAAACATTTTATAGGTCTTTAGATTCGGTCAACAAATCAGTGGCGAACAACATTGCAGAGGGGTCTATTATGGATAATTCCTATGCCACCGTTTGTGAATTGTTGGATAAATTAACCGAAACTAATGAAGCATGGCACACTAGGGATTCGGAAGTAGGTGGAGAAAGTTCCTCCAAAAATGTGCTCACTCGTGAGATGATTAAGAAGGAGGAAGAGAGAGATGAATCCATGGCCAAACTTGTCACCCAAATGGATCTTCTTACGAAACATGTCATGGGTGGCAGAAGCAAAAAGGTGAATGCGGTAAAATCCTGTGAAAGGGGGTTCTCCGGATGAGCAATGTTTCCAAATGTATGATGAGGAGGCTAGTTATGTCAACAATCTAAGGGAGGGTTCCCGTCCGAACTACCAAGGTCCGAGTCAAGGATCATGGCTTCAAGGACAAAGGAATCAAGGTTGGAACAAAGATCAAGGTCACTCTAATTGGAGAGATAATCGTGACAATAATTAAGGGGGTTACAACAACAATTACAACAATCATCGGAGCTCAAATCCGTATGTCCCTCCAAAGGGTAATCAACCAAGCTCTAGTCAACTGCCCACTAGCGATCCCGCTAGTTCAAAAATTGAAGATATGTTGTCAAGAGTGTTGAAGAAAGTGGAATCCACCGATACCTTTTGCAAGGAGACTAGAGATGAGGTTAAATCAATGGGGCAAGTTGTGAGTTCGCACTCCACCTCTATTAAACAATTGGAGTCTCAACTTGGCCAAATCTCGGCTATCCTCAACTAAAAGCAAAAAGGCTTACTCCTTAGTGATACAGTTGCAAATCCAAGAAATGATGGTGATCACAAATGCAATGCAATTACTACTAGGAGTGGCAAGACAATTGGGGAAGAGGCATTGGTGAAAGAGGATGTGCCAGGTGATAATGAGAAAATGGTTAAAGAACCCATGGTTGTTGATGAAAAAGTGAATCCAAATAAGATGCGGGCTAGTATTGAAAAGCCCATTGTTATTGAGGATCCTCCGGAAATTATTGATGCTTCAAAAGCAAGGAAGTGGTAGAGGAGGTTCACCGCATGCGTTATGAAGCCTCCTCCTCCTTTTCCCCAACGATTGGCAAAGAAAGCGGACGATGGAAAATTCCTCAAGTTCATCGAACGATTAAAGAGGCTCTCAATAAATATTCCATTGGTAGAGGCACTTGAGAGAATGCCCGGTTATGCAAAGTTCATGAAAGATCTTGTGACCAAAAGAAAGAGTCCTGGCCTTGAAACATTGGGGGGCACTCATCATTGTAGTGCAATCGTTACCAAAGCTTTGGTACACAAAAGGGAAGACCCCGGAGCGTTCACAATTCCATGCACCATCGGCAAATACAAGTTTGCAAAAGCTTTATGTGATCTTGGAGCAAGCATCAATTTGATGCTGCTATCTATATTCAACAAGTTGGGATTGGGCACTCCCCGTCCCACCACGATGAGATTACTTATGACGGATAGGACTATAAAAAGGCCCATTGGTATTCTTTATGATGTGCTTGTGAGAGTGGATAGATTTATTTTTCCAATCGATTTTGTGATCTTGGATTGTGAAGTTGACTTTGAAGTTCCCATAATCTTGGGAAGACCATTCTTAGCTACGGGGTGTGCCCTCGTGGATGTGGAGAGAGGTGATTAATTTAGGATGAATGATGAAGAGATCAATTTCCATATTTGCAAGTCAATGAAACAACCGGCGGATATGAGTGTTGTGTCGGTTATTGATACAATCGATGAAGCAGTGAAGACAACCATAGAACATGAGCATATAGGTGATATGTTGGTGGCGGTGATAATGAACTATGAAGGGGACAATGAAGAGGAGTTTGAGGAGATGGTCAATACATTGATTGGAATGGGGTCTTACCACCTCAATCCAAAGAAACTTGATCTTGATTTGGAAAACCGAGAAACTCCTCCTGCAAAGCCTTCAATTATTGAGCCTCCTACTTTGGAACTCAAACCTCTTCCTTCACATTTGAGGTATGAGTTTCTTGGACCCAACAACACATTGCCCGTGATTATATCCGCCCGGTTGACGGATGAGCAAAGAGAGAGGTTGATGGTGATATTGAGAAGATACAAAAAAGCTATTGGGTGGTGTATTGCGGATATCCAAGGGATTCCGCCCGGTATTTGTACTCATAAAATTTAACTTGATGAAGAATGTGAGCCAAGCGTTGAACATCAAAGGAGGTTAAATCCTCCTATGCAAGAGGTTGTAAAGGTTGAGATCATCAAGTGGTTAGATGCCGGGGTTGTGTACCCCATATTGGATAGTTCTTGGGTGAGTCCGGTATAATATGCGTGCCCAAAAAGGGTGGAATCACTGTGGTCACAAATGTTAAAAATGAGTTGATCCCAACTCGCAAGGTCACTGGATGACGGGTCTGCATGGATTATCGGAAGTTAAATAAGTGGACCAAAAAGGACCACTTCCCAATGCCATTCATGGATCAAATGCTTGATAGGCTTGCGGGAAGGGATTATTATTGTTTCCTTGATGGGTATTCTAGTTACAACCAAATCACCATTGCCCCCGAGGATCAAGAGAAAACATTTTCACTTGTCCTTATGGGACCTTTGCTTTCAAGAGAATGCCCTTTGGGTTATGTAATGCACCTGCAATATTTCAACGTTGTATGATGTCTATTTTCTCCGACATGGTTGATGAGTCCATTGAAATCTTCATGGATGACTTTTTCGTGATTGGGGATTCCTTTGATGAATGCTTGGAGAATCTTGCCTAAGTATTGAAACGATGTGAAGAGACAAATTTGGTTCTAAATTGGGAGAAGTGTCTCTTTATGGTTAGAAAAGGCATTGTCTTGGGTCACAAGATTTCGAAAAAGGGGCTTGAGGTTGATCAAGCTAAAATTGAGGTTATTGTCAAGATTCCTCCCCCAATCTCCGTCAAAGGTGTTCGTAGCTTTCTTGGGCATACCGGGTTTTATAGAAGATTCATCAAGGATTTCTCGAAAATAACCAACCCTCTATGCAAATTGTTGGAGAAGGAATCAAAGTTTGTATTTAATGGTGCTTGTTTGAAGGCATTTGAAGGCTTGAAAGAGAGACTCACCTCGGCTCCTATCATCATTGCCTCGAATTGGTCCCAACCCTTTGAGTTGATGTGTGATGCAAGTGGATTTGCCGTGGGGGCTGTTCTTGGCCAAAAGCGTGATAAGATCTTTCACCCAATTTACTATGCAAACAAGACTCTGAACGGTGCCCAAATGAATTACACTATCACCGAACAAGAGTTGCTTGCTATTGTGTTTGCTTTTGAGAAGTTCTGGGCTTATTTGTTGGGAACCCATGTGATTGTTCACACTGATCATGCGGCTCTACGTTACCTCATGACAAAAAAAGATGCAAAACCGAGGTTGACACGTTGGGTCCTTCTCTTGCAAGAGTTTGACTTTGAAGTCAAAGATAGAAAGGGTTGTGAAAATCAGGTGGCGGACCACTTGTCTCGTCTTGAAGAAGGTGCGCGTCCATTGGATGGTTTAGAAATCAATGAGTCATTCCCAGATGAGCAAGTAATGGTGGGGTCACATGACATGATTCCTTGGTACGCCGATTTTGCTAACTTTCACGCAAGTGACATCATGCAGGAGGATTTGAACTTCCACCAAAAGAAAAAGTTTTTGAGTGATGCTCGGAAATTCTATTGGGATGAGCCATATCTATTCTGGGTTTGCGCCGACAACATCATAAGGAGGTGCATACCCGAAGTGGAAATGATGCCCATCATCGAAGCTTGTCACTCATCACCGGTTGGTGGACACCATAGTAGTGCAAGAACGGCGGCTAACGTTCTTCAAAGCGGATTTTATTGGCCAACAATCTATCAAGATGCACATGACTTCGTGAAAGCTTGTGATCAATGTCAAAGGCATGGAGGCATCTCGAGGAGGCATGAGCTACCGATGACCCTGATTCGTGAGGTTGAATTGTTTGATGTATGGGGTATTGATTTTATGGGTCCATTTGTGAGTTCCTACAACAACAAGTACATTCTTTTGGCGGTGGACTACGTGTCTAAATGGGTGGAAGCCGTTGCGCTCCCTAATAATGAAGGAATAAGTGTCACTGTATTCTTGAAGAGGCATGTTTTCTCAAGATTTGGAACCCCAAGGGCAATCATTAGTGATGGGGGCTCTCATTTTTGCAACCGGGTATTCAAGACTCTTCTTGAGAAGTATGGAGTGAAGCAAAAAGTTGCCAACCCATATCATCCTCAAACGAGCGGACAAGTTGAAGTCTCAAACAGGGAGATCAAGAGCATACTCTCTAAAACAATGAATGCTAATCGGATCGACTGGTCAAAGAAATTGGATTATGCGTTATGGGCCTACCGAACGGCTTATAAAACACCAATTGGTATGTTTATTTCACATATCTTTATTTTTTCAAAATATGAGAAACTTCATAAAATTATTTAGAAGATAAAAATGAAATATACATATATTAAATATATACTATCTACTATTTTCATTTTTAAGAAAAGAACGAGCACATTGGTTAAGAAATGCTTATCAAGTTTACATAATAAAATTTGCCTGTATAATGCTTGAAGTACTAAAATTACACCCATGATGAATATTAGAAGATTTAGTTTATCTTTCTGATCTCAAGATTTTCGCAAGAAGGTCATTGCATGAATTTACTACTATTATTTTTCATAACCGCGCGAAGCGCGGATAGATTGACTAGTTATTTATTATGAAATTGAATCATAAATAGTGAATCACTTCATTGCAAAGAAAGAACAAACGGATAAGAGAAAAGACTTTGTCTGAGCCTCAATACATACTGTTCGTTGACTGATGGTCAGTTAGAGAACTACTTTAGACATTTTCTTGGTATCCTCCGGCTCGATTATGATCTCAGTTTTTTCACTTTTTCATAATTTTTTCCTCTACTTTCATTCTTCGTTAGATCTAATTCCGATTCTCCATTTTTACTTTCTTACAGATTTTGTTCTTCCTTGAATAGTTTTTCTCTCAGTTGCAAAGATCTCAACAAAATCAGATTAACGACTCTTCCTCACCTCATTTGTTCGAACTCCAGTGCACAATTGTCCAACGCCTTTTTAACCCTCCACCATATGCACTCTTGCTTTAATTTTCATGTACCTTCATTTCATCGAACCTTGCAAAACTTTCTTTTTACTCCACTATCAATCATTTTTCTGTGGAAAAAAATTCCAAATCATATTTTGTTATTCGGTTGATAATAATGTGAACCTTTATATAGATGTGAGAGTGCACGAAATAAGTTTGATTCTTCTAAATAGTATAGTAACTGAAAACCCACGTTATTAAATTACGGAAAAGGCTCAAATATGCCATCGAACTATCGGAAATGGCTCATTTATGCCATTCGTCAATAATTTGGCTCATTTATGCCATCGAACTATAGGAATTGGCTCATTTATGCCACTCATCAATGGTTTGACTCATTTATGCCATCGTCTGTTACCAAAATGACTCATCCATGTCATATTTAATTAAAGCTGGTTTTATAATGTCATATATGACACGTGGCCTCCAACTAGATTATGGTTGTGGGTGGGCAGGGTGTATGAGTCGGATTTTTTCTTAATTTGATATTTAAAATTGAGCTGGTTTAATTAAATGACGTAGACCTCTAATTGGAGGTCACATGTCATATCTTGTATTATAAAGTCGGCGTTAATGAAAAATGGCATGAATGATGAGTCATTTTGATAACGAGTAATGACATAAATGAGTCAAACCATTGATGAGTGGCATAAATGAGCCATTTCCTGTAGTTCGATGGCATAAATGAGTCATTTCCTATAGTTCGATGGCATAAATGAGCCAAACTGTTGACGAGTGGCATAAATGAGCCATTTCCGATAATTCGATGGCATATTTAAGCCTTTTCTGTTAAATTATTATAATATAACATAAATATCACATTCATTGTTGAAAACCCCCACGTTCTTAAATTATTATGAGATAACATAAATATCACAGTCATAGTATAATTACAACCTGAAGATAGAGATCAGGAGCTTGAGGGTCATACTCATTGAATATCCCTTTGTTTTTCCTTGTATAAGGCATTGCAGGTCCTCTGCAAATATCATTTTGAGTAACGGTTATAGCTTTTAAAATTTACCATTCCACTACAACCGATTGTTTGCCATTAATAATGAGTTTTGAGTTTTAACCTTTTTTTTCAATTAATGAATAGAATGAGAGAAAATGTCAAAAAAATGAGAAAAAAGATAAATAGGAATAATGGCCATAGAGAGATACAACATCACCTTATTTATGTCTAGCTTTATATTATATATAGATTCTCACTAGAACACTTTTTGTTTTAGTATGTCTCAAAAAAAATATCAATTTTTTATATTTAAAAATAATTTAACTTGATGTTATCATTTACCGGCACATAAATATTTAAAAATTATTTTGGACCACAAATATTTCATTGTTTTTTAAACTTCATATCTAATCAAATGGAAGAAGTCCGCGTTTTGAAAGAATTTATGCCCACTGGGTATAAGTTAGATTTTAAGGACCAAAATTAAAGATCAGTCGGTCCATTTGAGGGTCAAATCGGGCAATTTCTTCGTGCAAAAGTAGCAGCACCCAATTCAAAATACGTCCCGTAAAATTTATTCCGTTGTCGTAGAAATGGAAAACGGTGTAGAGCAATCGCCGGTACCAAAAGTGGGAGTAGCGGTGTTTGTTATAAAGGGAAGTAGTAAAGTTCTGTTAGGTAAACGTCTCTCCCCCGTCGGCCATAGCACCTTTGCACTTCCCGGCGGCCACCTCGAGTTCGGTCAGTATATCTTTCCCTTGTTATCTATCGAAGTATGAGCCCGTTTGTATTGGCTTATAAGTTGCCTATAAGCTATTTTCAACTTTTTTGAGTGTTTGGCTGGCCAGCTTAAAGCCGTTTTGTGCTTAAAATAAGTCTAAAAAATTAATTGGGCCTGTTTGACTTAACTTATTTAAAGCAGCTTATAAGCTGAAAACAGGTTAGACTACCCAACTTATTTTTTTTGGCTTATAAGCTGTTTTAGCTGTTTTTTTTAAATCCATCCAAACAGGCTCTATATATTTATTATGATGTGCTTTCTTAGGGAGCTCTTTTCCCTTTAGTGGGCCTTATGTAGAATGAATCAAGATTAATCGGGCCCCCAATGTGAATACTGGACACTGGGAACAATTTGTATTTCATTCTCTAGGCAGAGAACTTGTTTTTTTAAATTGTACTCATGAAGTTGCTTCACTCTATAGTAATCTTGTAAAAGATGTGCAACAGACACTCTTGAAGGGGCTGAGAATTCTCACACTGCAGTTCCTTATAATAGAAAAGAAACGTATTTTCAGGTTAAATGTTGCTTGAAAAAGTTTTGAACTAGGATTAACTTGTGCCTCTAGGTTCTTCGTGGAAACAAATTCCACCTAAGAAGTTATGCATCAGTTGGTCTTCTACTTTCGGATTCCCTAATCACTCGAGGCATTGTACTGAAAATTGTTATTGTGTTTTCACCAGAAAAAAGCAGCTTCTTTCTACTTGGTAATTCAGTTAGAGGCATATGCACATGTCCATACTCGCATTCAGCTGTAGGACCAAATAAATAGTCATGTTCATAGACGAACTGATGCTGCTGACTCAACTTAGATTGGATAGCAGCCTTGTAGTTCTGAATATAAGTTTGAGGTAATATTTATTTCTGGTGTGGTCCATAATATGCATTAACTCCTAGGATTAGAGGATCTAAATCAACAGGCTGCACATTGCTGCGTACACTAACATTGTTAAAAAGCCCAACATATTGTTTATTTGAACCCAAACTGTTTTAGCGCCTGTTTGGATTAGCTTGTTTTAAGCGCACTTTTGTAGTGTTTGGGTATAATAAAAAAGTGTTTTTTAAGCACTTGTTTTTAAGCCAAAATAATAAAAATAAGCTAAAAGCCATAAGTTAGGATTTCTAAGCTAGTAGCTGCTTAGCGTCCTAACAAAATGCAGGGTCCATAAAACAGACTCTTAGCACACCTTGTCCTGTTTCCACGTATTTTGGTTTATACTTGTATTTGGTGTCAATGGCCCTGGACTTCAACTCTTCATTGCCTTCATCTACACAACTAATCCAAAACCTAGTAGGAACAATGTAAAGCAAGCCCATTTCTACCTGCACTTTACTGCACTTGGCCTAGTACGAGACAGTGTAGCTTTATCTACATATAACAGAGACTATTGAAAAATTGCCTCTTTTGCAAAGAGAGTTGCAGCTAGTAGAGGCAATCAACACAAATTGGAAGGAGAGAGGATTCCGATCCAAAAAAACAAAGAACCACGCGGTCCATCTAAAGACCATGATGGGAAATGCTTTCTGATACACATGAACACATATGTCCTTTATATACCTTCAAGAAATCATCCTCAAGTCAAAACTAGACAGTGGCATTGTTCTAAATGATCAAAATAGAATTCACCATTAAAATTGAAGTGACGACACAACTCTGCCATTGATAGTCTTCCATGCAATCATTTTCTTATTAGATCAAAATCCATCAGCTCTTGATGGCTTTACCATTTGAAATTGTCTTCATGAAATTCCACGGATGGCTCATGATGGTCTGTTTATGACTGGTTTAAGTTGTACGGGCAATGGGTGATTAGTGTTTGTTGAAAGATCTAGGATAGCCTGCACATTAGGATGGTTTGGATTGTGGCAACAGATAAAGGGGTTGTGGCAACACTGAAAGCAGTGTAGGAACTCCGAGCTCAGCCATAACAGTCCATTTGCTAAATCTTGAGGGATGAGCCGAAAGAAGAAGAAAATCCCTTTTTATGTTTTCCATTAAAGTTGAGTGTTCTAGTTCTTACTGTTTGTTTTCTTTGTTTATTTGAGAGATAATAATATCCTGTTTGCTTTCGAATATTTGAATTATTATTTAGAAAGAATTGAAATAATTGTAAAACTAGTCTAGAACCATAGACAGCACATCCAAATTTTTTTTCTTTCAGAAATTTGAAATTGTTTCAGAATCACAACCCAAAATCCAAATAGATGATTTGAGATGAGATGATTCTTTTCTTTATGTGATGGAAATGTAATGCAGCTATCTGTAATACAACTGAGTGGTGCTAGATCTTTATAAAAATACTTGCTCTTCTTTTTTTTTTTTTTGTCAAGTATAGTAGGATATTTCGACTATTATTCGTATAATTCTAATGCTTTTTTCCAAACAGTAGTATAAATTTCACAAGTTTTGTTAATAGAAGTAGACAGTTTGGTTTTGAATCTTTACTTGTGCCTAATCTTTTTTACACCTTTGTCAATGAGTTCTTGCTTTCATGCTTTCATTTGTATAAATATCCAACACTTCTCACAATGTCAAAACTAAAAAGAGATACTGTATAGCATATTGTCTGGTAAAATGCTTAATCGATTTTGTTGTTTGGTTGTTTATTTGTTATAGGGGAAAGTTTTGAAGATTGCGCAGCGAGGGAGGTGAAGGAGGAAACAGGGTTAGGAATTGATAAAACAGAGTATCTAACAGTGACCAACAACGTCATCTCAGAGACAGTGCACAGAGTTTGCATATTCATGAGAGCAGTCCCTGCTGATGTTAACCAGAAGCCTGAAACACTTGAACCTGAGAAATGTGCTGGTTGGGATTGGTATGAATGGAACAATCTCCCTAAACCACTTTTTGGTCCTTTAGAAGATATGGTCCAGAGTGGCTTTAATCCTTTTCCAATTATTGCTAGTTAACTGTTTTGCAAAGTATTTAGGATTGGATGCTGCTGCTAATAACTTGCCTCATTGTTGTAATGTATATTTCCTTGCTAGTTAAAAACTGATGCGCTGTTTTTGTAATGGCAAGTGATTCTAAGATGCTACTATGTTAATTATTACTAGTATATTTGAATTGGTATTGTCTGTTGTGTTATGCTAAATTTTCTTCATTTTTTAACACCTAACCCAATAAGGGTTTGTGATATTTTGCTGATGCACCTGAACCTTATAAAACGAGAAGAAGAGACGGTACTCTTCCTAACTACTCACCTTGTACAGCTCAAGAATAGCTCCGTAATATGAGAAGATGAATTCTGATGTTAGGCAGCACTGCAACCTCCTTGACGTGTAGAATTATGATAATATGAGACGTTGAGAGCATATTCAAAATATGTAAAGCTTGACTCATTGTAGTAATGTATATTTCCTCGCTACGTGTTTTTTTTGTAATGGCCAGTCATTCTAGAATGTGAGATTTTAAAAGGGCAATCTGGTGCACTAAGCTTCTGCTATGCCAACGTCCTCGTTGAGAATCGCTTTGCGAGACTGTCTAGCAATCTCTGACTTGTCTTCGAATCGCATGTCTTAGCCCATTATGGGCTTGCCTCGCTCTCAGTTTGCTTTTCTACTTGACCAAGTAGTATTGCACTCATGTAGCAAGTGTACGGGGAAGCCCATGGTGCGGTCACCTATGATATATTCACTTCTTCTTTAGTAGGTTATCTACAACGTTTGGAGGTGCCCTTGTGGGCACGTTTTTCTGTAGGGTGGATTGGTCTAATCGACGTCAATTGACTCACATGGGATACATGGTTGGGTTTCATCGAGCGAGTCCAGGAACAGGCCAAGCCTTACATCTCTGCAAGAGGTTGTTTCCGCGGCTTGAACCCGTGACTTCCGGATCACACTTCTACAACTCTTGTTGTTGCGCCAAGGCTGTCTTTCAGAATGTTGCTTTGCTAGTATATATTTGAATTAATATTGTCTGCTGAGCGATGTTAATTGTTCTTCATTTTCGTGACCCCTAACCCCATTTTAGAGTTTGTGATATTTTGTTGACGCACCTGAAATACACACTAGTTAAAACGAGAAGATATAGTACTCTTCCTTTAAGAAATGAAACTAAAACCCTACACCACTGTACTCGCCTTGTACAACTCAAGAATTGCAGTGTAATATAAAATGATGATGAATTCTGATGTTAGGCACTCTTTGCACCATTCTTGGTGTGTAAATTTCTGATAACACGAGGAGTCAAGACTTGAGAGCATATCAAAATAGCTAATACTCATATCATCTAAAGAGACTGACCAAAGTTCTCAAATGCAGCTGAATATTTGTGCATCTAATGCATGCACTTAACTGTGCAATATGAACATATAAGGATTAGCTGAGCAAGTTACAAGTTATAATTTCAGCGGTCAAGTTCCTAAGGGGGTGAGTGTAAGTGTGTAACAGCTCATGGACTGCTGGCAATTGAACTGGAAAGGAGGTTCGTTGTGAAACTCATCTACGCCAAATCTCACATCGGAATAGAAAGGTAGAGGCCATATAAGGGTGCATCGAGGATTCAAGTGTCAAGACACCTTTTGGTTTAAAGCTCATAGGGTTTGGATCGCAACATAGTGGTTTGAGAGCCAATATCTCCTCTAATATGGTGGTGGTGGGACAAGCTTCAATAAAAGCGGTAAGACCCCTAAGAGGGTGAATGTAACAACTTATTGAGCTCGAAAGGGATTCATTATGAAACTTTCTTTAGATAAATTTCACATTGAAATAAGCAGGAAAAGTTAGGGGTCACATAACGCAAGTTCAAGATTCTAGTACTAGACATCTTTGTTTTTTTTTTTAAAAAAAAAAAAAAAAAAAAGCTCAAGCTAACAGATCTGTGAGGCCCAAAAGCCTTGAAGTAGCTCAGAGGAGTCTGGGCTAAAATGGACGACACGTTGATAGTTAGGCCTAAGTCGTGACATGAGTCCACGACTAAGTTCACAAATGGCCTTCCCAACGGGTGGTCTTAATTTTTTGGCTCCGCTTAATCATTTTTTTTTTTTTAAGATGGCCCTTACTTTAGAAAATTCGCTCGGCAAAGTTTTTGTTGTCTATCGAGCATAAGTTGTGGACATAAATCTCAATTGACCAATAAGTTCTGTCTTATACGCAAAAGTTAGAACTTATAATTACGCAACAAAAGTTCTTCCTAAAAAGTTTTTCAAGTTAAAGTCATTTCTTAAAGATTTGTTAAGCGGGCACAAAAGTTCAAACCGGACACTTTTGGGACACCATGCGTCATGTTGGATTCCTAAGGAATCGTTAATCTAAAAGTTCATGAAAATAAATATTTTTATTTATTTATCTTAGGGGTCGTTTGGTTGGAAACAAGTTATCCCAGGATAATCCTGGGATTAGTTATCCCAGGATTAGTTATTTCATCTTCCCACAGGAATAAAATAATACTATAATCCTAGGATTAGTTATACTGTGATTTTATCTCAACCAAATGTGGGATAAGCCCATCTTGAATATATCCCGGGATAATTTATCCTTATCCCTCGTACCAAACGAGCCCTTAGAGTGCAAAGGTGATTACTCGCGTTAGTGTCATTTCCCCATCTAAAAATTGGAGAACGGAGCAAAATTTAGAATCACTAGCTATATTTTTTTATTTCAGCTTTTTCCTAATTTTCTGTTTGGGCTAAGTCCAATTATATTCTGGAAAACTGATATTGTTTCTCATAAGTGTCCCAAATCACTCTAAAGGAGGACAAGTCTTTCCATCAGAAATTTTCACCAGTTAATAAATGATCTTCTTCTTTTTTTCTTTTTCTTTTTTTAATTATTTCTTTTGTAATTTATGAATTCTTAGACCATGATTTAAACATTCCTTTTGAGTAAGCTGAAAATTTTATGAAAAAATATTAAATAACAATCTCAAATTTTGTAGGTTAATGTTAGACGACAATCTATTGTTTGTCGGTAATATTGAGAGATATATGAACAACATTTCCATATCCAACGCTATTTAGAAAGGTAATTTCTTAAAAAGATTATATTTGCACAATTTTTAAAAAATGGAACATCAACCCGACTTTCCATTTTCAACTAAACAAAATATTTATTAGAAGTCAAAACTTTTAAGCAACTCGTCAATTAGAAATTTAAGTTTGTAGATCAGCAAGGAGAGACTAGTAGGTTAATACTCCCTCTGTTCCATAATAAACAGTTCCTTTAGCTCATGCAAACCCCTTAAGAAATTGCTCACTCCTAGAAAATTAGGAGTGTTTTTACTAACTTGCCTCTAATCAAATTGTGCTTACATAATTAAATGCCTAAAAGAAAGAAAAGGTAATTAATGACTCTTGATTATTTAAATAAGGGCAATTTTGAAAGAATCTGCTCAAAGTATTCTCGAAACTCTAAAGCACCACTTATTTTAAAAAAAAATTAAAAAGCCTAAAAATCACTTATTATGGAATGGAGGGAGTAACATTTAAGAAGTAGTTATAGCTTAAACACACTATCTTTTAAAAATAGTAACATTTAAGAAGTTGTTATATCTTAAACACGCTATCTTTTAAAAATAATCTTCATATTAATTCTTAACCCTCCATATAAAGCATCCATGCTTACTCATCACCTAACTAAAGGGTTGCTTCAAGATTTTTTATTGGATTTAAGCTGTTTGGTTTTAGGTCTTGATTTTGACATCTCTAGCTTATTCAACATAATACTTCTGTCTTTGATCCTCCTAGTTGTTGGTTGTAGATGAAAATTAGTTGGTCCGTGACATTTAGGTACCATAATCAGACCCCTCTTCCCCTAAAAATAAAAAGAATTATTTTTAAAATTACTAGGTGACTTCATTTTATATGTCCAAATTTTGATAGATAGAGTTACACGGTACAAGATGCAGAGCTAGAAGCCAACATATGGGTTTGGTCGAGCTTTATGTCAAATTGTATATTTGTATTAAGTAATTCACTAAATATGTGTAAAAACTAAATGTAAAACTCAGTTATTCTAAAATTTTAGAACCCATAAAGTTCCAATCATGATTTTGCCTATGTCATTATTTATGCTGGTGATTGGTAAGAAAATCAGATATTCCGCGATATCAATTGAGGTACACATAAATTGATCCCGACCATGATTGTTATAAAAAATAACGTTATAATCAGTAATCACTTGTTGATAGATTAGTGGTGTACCCAGAATGTCAACAAAGCTTGACCCTAGATATTTTTATTTACTGGCTACCTCACATGTGGTGCATGTGAACACTCAGTTGGTAGACGAAAAAATTTCAAGAATCTTATTGACTTTTTAAGCATATGATATAATTTTCAAGTTTTCAACAAAATGGTAGACTTGGGTTAACCATTATGAACTGTCTACCATAATCTCTAATGATAAGCCGTTTCCAAGATTTTATTGGCTCAATGTTTAACAGTCATGACCCATGATCACTACACTTTTTGACATTGTTAGCTTCTTTTTTCTTCTTTTTGAGAACATTGCTGACACTATTGTTTCCTCTAATTAATGGGTAATTAACATGTTATATACGTGGCTGCTTTTTCATCATATATGTGGCTGTTTCACACTCAATAAGGTCATTCTGATTGACATGACAAGATATTTCTTACATTTCATAATAAATAATTTTTTAGATTTTTTAATTTTTTTCAAAATAAATGGTATTTTAAAATTTCAAGAAGATTTTGGGTTGATTCTTTCAAAATTATCCTTATTTAAATGGTCAAGATTCATTAACTATCTTTTTTTTTTTCTAAAAAGTAATAAAACTTAATTAAGTGTAAGTTAGTAAAAACACTTCTAATTTTCTAGGAGTGAATAATTTTGTAAGGGGTGTGCATGAGCCTAAAAAATCACTTATTATGGAATAGAGAGAGTACTTTTTAAGGTGATCATATTATTATTTGGAGCTGCTTTGGATTAACTGAACTTAAGTAAGTAGCTTATAAGTATTAAATATTAAAGTTGAATTTATAAACAAATAATTTTGTGGTTGGATAAAAGTGTCCAAAACACACATCCTTATGTTGTTTGGCGACCTAAATTAAAAGCATTGAAGCCCGAGTTATTTTAAAAATTTGAGTCTGCCGTGTGAAAACACTAAAAAGACATGATTAAGTTGAAATGATATACTCCTTCCGTTTCATAATAAGTATCACCTTAGCCAAAAATGCGCATATTAAGAAACTAATAATGCAATGTAAAGTTTACCAAATTATCCTATATAATAAAAATAAATTACATATTTTTACTTTTGATTAGAG
Organism: Lycium ferocissimum; assembly: GCF_029784015.1. Classification (NCBI taxonomy): domain Eukaryota; kingdom Viridiplantae; phylum Streptophyta; class Magnoliopsida; order Solanales; family Solanaceae; genus Lycium; species Lycium ferocissimum. Next base: position 26,097,349 of record NC_081349.1, on the reverse strand, counting down.
CATGCACAAGAAATAAACTTTTTGACATTGGGAATCCAACAATACCAAGTTACTATGTGGCTTTTCCAATCATCGTTTAGATGTTATTTTATTGTTTAAAGATAGAATTGAAAAAACTAGTCAATTTATATCTTGATTTCCTAAGATGACACTTACTATGGAAAAAAATTTGGGTAAGATAACACTTATTATGGGACGGAGGGAGTAGAAAGGATCAGTATGGTTTATATAAAGAGTCACAAATCAAGGAATAATCCCAAAGTAGAAATTGAAAAAAAAATAAAAATTGAAGAGCTCCTTGAGAGTTAAAGTAGTTGCAGAGGGAGAATATTTTACGGCCCAATGTATGTTATTTTAGTTAAATGGTCGTTTTCACCGGAAATCAATACAATATAGTAACACAAGAGATCGGTAAATAAATACAAAAAATCTTTATAAGATTATTTTTTTGAAAAATACCTGAGTGGTCTTCTAAATTTCCGAAGAGTCAATTACACACTCATAATTTACGACCGATCTATTACCTTCTATTCTTATTTTAAGTTGAAGTAATTATAAGTAACTATGTAGTATTACAATTGTAACTTACCATAGGAGATCTCGCATAGGGCAGAATGGTGTGTTGGATCCAAAAAAAAAAAAAAAATTGAACTAGCTACGAAATTTGTCATTAATATTAGCTCGTAGCAAATATATTTTATTCTGTAATCCATCATTAATATGAATTTTGTTATTTAGCAACAGAATTTATCTGTCGGTGATTTTTTTGTTTTGTTTGGAGTAGTCAATTATGTTCCAATTCCATGTAGAGTGGAGTACTATACTATGGCTCCAAAAGTCCAGTGGAACCAGTGCCTAAACCACGCCTACTGCTATATATATATATATATATATATATATATATATATATAGTACACAGTACATACATAATATCAGATTCAAATAATCTAAGCCAACTCAGATAAAAGCAAAGGAAAATACAGAACACAATGGTGGCTAAATGGTCCTATATACTCGCCTACTGCTACATCTATAGTACACAGTACATACATAATATCAGATTCAAATAATCTAAGCCAACTCTGATAAAAGCAAAGGAAAATACAGAACACAATGGTAGCTAAATGGTCCTATATACAGCCATGAAATGCAGTGATTTCACTAAGTGCTCAAAATATAAAAAATAAACACACAAAGCAGTTTTTTAAGTGTTCAATGCCTATATATATACATAAAAATTAATTTTAACAATATATAAACAATGTAATTTTTTACCGAAGGAGATTCGGATGAATCCCCTTGGCCCTTCCTCCCTCCGCCCCTGCCTATATACTTCATAGATTTGTGTGCATATTGAGTTTTCCTTTTCTCTATTTTAGGTCTAATTAGACAGCCACTGATTTACTGAATCTTGAATTGCAAAAGTCTCTAGTGGGTGTGGTTTGGTTTTGGCCTCACCTGTCATTACAAGTTGTTTTCAATGCAAATGTCGCATACTGTAGTCTAACATTCAGCCAATTTCTCCTTACATTCTGGCCCCCCCCCCCCCCCCCCCCCCACCAAAACCCACGCACACACACTAAACAAGTGAAAGAATTAGTATAGCTCGATGCACTAAGTTCTCGTTACGTGTGAAATATTAAACCATCAGGCAACATTTATTCTATTTTACTTAGTCATACCCTATATATTATTACAAGAGGTTAAATTCACAGTCTGATTCCGTGCCAATTAAGATTTACTAATTGAGATTAACTTTAATTAATAAATTTATGTTCTATGTATTGACAAGTGTAAAGAAAAATTTGATATAAACAGGTCACCTCAAATATATTACAGGTAAATTTAATAAAAACATTGATTGAAAACGTAGAATAAATAGTTAGTAATCTGTTATAGCAGATTAAAGGCACCGATGACGTTAAAAACTATTACATTATCAGTTTTATCGAGTAATTTAAATTCAAACATCAATGTAGTTTAACATGACATAGCTAATGAGTTTTCATTTTTTTTCTTCAGATTACCAATTGATTGTTACATACGACTTACAATACCTTATAAATATTTATACAGTATTGTTTTTATATCTTCTATGTTTAGAACTTGAATTCTAATTCAATTGATGAGAAGGCACAATCAACCTATGTAAAAAATAGCAAAACACTCTTTTTTTGTGAATATTCTCATTTAACATTCCTTAATGATGCTCACATGTTTGATAATGAGGTTTCCCATAAAAATAGGTTAGAAAAATTCATGCGTTTCTCATGTTCGGTAGTTCATGAGTTTTGTCACTCATAATTTATCAGACGAGATTAAGAGCCTGTTTGGATGGGCTTAAAAAAAACAGCTTATAAGCTGATTTAGATAAGCTAAGCCAAATGGGCTCAATTAATTTTTTGGACTTATTTTAAGCACAAAATGGCTTTAAGCTGGCCAACCAAACACTCAAAAAAATTGAAAACAGCTTATAGGCAACTTATAAGCCAATCCAAACGGGCTCTAAGTGAAAATAGATGACCGCGATTGCAATAGATTCGAGGCTGATGTGGAACTTTTTTTTTTTTTTTAACCTTATAATAACTTAGGGCCGTCTAATTACCAGGATTAGGATACTAATCCCGGTACTAAATTTGGGATTTTATTTATCCACAGTTTGGTTATTGGTATTAATATAAATTTTATACCAAAATCTTAATATTATTTTTCTCGTATAGAAGGATTTATAAACCTAAACTAACCTTGTTTTGAATCAAAACAATCCCATAAGGTGTGATTTAACCATCGATAAAGTGTGAAAACACTATAAGAGACAAGATCAGAATTTCAGTAGAGGAAAACTTTAGGTGCTAATTTTTATTTTTATTTTTTAATCCGTCTTAGTATTGATAGACAAGGTTATCTAGCTCTTATACTGATAAAGGTATTTCCTCTGTCTCAAATTATTTGTCGCTTTTTATGTTTACACGCTCCTTAAGAAATATTCATTAGGAGGGGTACGTTTGACCTACTTTACTCTTAGTTATGTCTGTATTATAATTTCTCTCCATTAAATGTTTACTCTATTTATGTATCATCTCCATTAATAACAACGGGTAAAATGGATAAAAAATAATTAATTATGTCTTAAATTTCTAAAAGTGATAAATAATTTGAAACAATTATATTTAGTAACCACGATAAATAATTTGAGATGAATACAACAACATACCAAATGTATTCCCACATGGTAGGGTTTGGGAATAAAATATAAAAATAGAATATAAAAGTAACAAATAAATGATCGAGATGCGTGCAAACAAACCTGAATACGACCACCACTCACTAATAATAGTTACCCTATAATAAAAGAGAGTTACTAAGAGCCCGTTTGGATTGGCTTATAACTTAAAGTTCGTTTATAGCTTATAAGTCGAAAAAAAATAAGTTGGGTAGTCCAACTTATTTTTTTCGCTTATAAGTCGCTTTCACTTTATAAGTTCGCTTTTTGATAAACTAAGTTAAACGGGTCCAATTATTTTTTTGAGCTTATTTTAAGCACAAAAATGACTTTAAGTCTCACAACCCAAACACTCAAAAAGCCGAATAGCTTATAAGCCAACTTATAAGCCAATCCAAACGGGCTCTAAATTGCCACATCAATTTGATTCAAATTGAACCACACTTATATAAAAATCACCATAACCTCTATTGTACAATTTTAAATTAAAATAAACTTTGTGAAGAAAAAATAGAAATGACATTACGTAAGCATAAATTATTAAATTTGACCTAAATAGTCATATGAATTTATCCTATAAATTATTGTGGCTAAAATAATATAGCAAAAAGATCTTATTGATTGATAATAAACACAAAAACAAAAAGATAATATTGATCTTTTTGTCTGATAAATCCTTTGTCCCTCTCAGTCTTTACATTCCACTACCACTATTTATCTTTCCCAATTTCACATTCTCTTTTACAGTAGTTTTCTGTCCTTTCTCTTCTTGATCTCTGTGCTCCATTTTTTCTTGATACAATTAGGTAGGGCTGCTCACCTTCTTTTGTCAGGATTCTCTCTGCTAATAATCCTTCATTTCCAAAGTCCAACAAATTGATTCCAAAATCTTGAAAATAAAAATAAAAACTTCACTTTCAAACCCCATAAAAACCACAATATTAGTACCCCATAACATAAGAGTCAAAAACAATTCTTCATATTTTCCTAACTTCCTCAACTTCTCTTAGTCTTTTGTTTACTTCAAATTTCAAACTATGAGAGCCATAATGGCTAAGAACCCTCATGAGTCTTTCTCATTTTCAAGAAGATACTTTAACTTCAAGAAAAAAGTTGAAGATGAAGACTATGATGATGAAGTGTACTTGACTGATTACCACTCTTCTTCGCTAAGAGGCGAAGAAGAGTACTTCAGTGTGCATTCGTTGTCAGGTCCGACAGCGAATGCACCAAGAAGCAAGAAACTGTCGCGTTCGACAGTTTCTAAGCTTCGTTCGGCTCTTACATTTGGTAAGAGCCGAACCCAAATTGGCCTCGGGACTAAAGTGGTTGGTACTTTATTTGGGTACAGAAGGGGACATGTTCATTTTGCATTTCAAGAAGATCCTAAATTGGGCCCTGCATTTTTTGTAGAAATGGCCACTCCTACAAGCCATTTGGTTAGAGAAATGGCTTCAGGGTTGGTTAGAATTGCATTGGAATCAGATAAGAGGACTGGGAAAAAACCTGTGAAATTGCTAGAAGAGCCAGTTTGGAGGACATATTGTAATGGGAGGAAATGTGGCTATGCAATGAAAAGGGAATGTGGACCTGATGAATGGAAGATTTTGAACTCAATTGGGCCTGTTACAATGGGGGCTGGAGTTTTGCCAAGTGATGGAGATGGAATTGGCTCAGAAGGTGAATTAATGTATATGAGGGCTAAATTTGAAAGAGTTGTTGGGTCTAAAGATTCTGAAGCATTTTACATGATGAATCCTGATGGTCATGGTGGTCCTGAACTTAGCCTTTATTTGCTTAGAGTTTAAATACTTTTCAGTTCATAACGGTGGCGTACAGACCAGCTCATGCATCTCGACTATTTTATCGGGTGTATGCCACCAATTTATGCGTTTCAACTATTTCACCGAATATCTGCTATGCTGAGGGTTGAATTTTGCGTTCAAAACTTGGGAGTTATAAATATATGTAATATTATATGATGATAAGTTCTTATGAAGACATAAGAGGTTAGTTTTTGCTTTTCTTATGATGATTTTGGAGGGAGAAATGGGTATAATTATGTATTTTGGTTTGTTTATGTACTAGTATCAGGAAATGGGGGGAAACAAAGATTTGGAGGTGGAGGTGTGAACTATGTATAGATTATGTTTCTAGTTTTCTTGAAGTGAAAGATAATGAAGTAAACTTTTGTACTCTCTTTTCTTTGAAGAATTTTATGATCTTACTTATTACTTTACTTTAGATTTTTTTTTTTTTTTTACTGAGTTGTACTTCTTCATGTAGTAATAATCTCTATAAGATAGAGTTGGACTTTTTCACCAATGAAGTAAATCTAGGAAAGACATTCGTTAAGTGCGTTTTGCCTAATCTAGGTAGTTTTCTTGCTTTACCTTATCCTGACATCTTGATTATGTAGGTGAAAATTTTCCTTTTTGCCTTATTTTTCTCTGGGAAAGTTACACATTTGACGTTAGGCTGCCTTTTTTTTTTTTTATAATCGAGCGACTATTTAAGTTAATTATCGTAAGTTTTATCACTGGGATGGTTACCAACTTACCACGATGAAAAGATACATGCTATTTTGGAGACATGAGACATTAGCTAAAACAAAACACAAAAAAGAGGTATCAAGTCAAGTTAATAGTGCTTCCTTTTTTTTTTTTCCCCTCTAATTTTAGATTTGCTTAATCATTGATTGGTTATATTAGGAACTAAAATCACTTAATCTCATCGTTCACCCGAAGTTAAAGGTAGCATTCAGATTTAGTTTTGTACAATTAGTCTTTCAAAAGTTTTGAAAGATATTTTGGATTGGTCCATCTTTATTAAAACAAGATATATTCCTTCCGTTCACTTCTACTTGTCCACTATTGCAAAAATAATTTTCACTTTTATTTGTCCACTTTCGCATTTTGAGAGAAAAATATTTTATTTTTCTTGTTTTACCCTTAACATTAATTATTCATTTCAAATCTATTAAGATTATACACTAATTAATAAGGATATTATGATAAATTATGCACTTTATTTGTTATTTCTTAAGAAATGCAAGAAAATTCGTGGACAAATAAAAGTGAACAAAAGAACTACTATACTTCTCCTCACGTTTGTAAATTGTACGTTCACCTAATTCTTGTCATCACATTTTTCACATGGTCTGTTCTCGGGTAACCTCAATGCCAAATGTAAAAGTTTTTATTTTCTCATACCAAACAGGAAAAAAGAATATGGGAAAGAAAATACTTTATTTTTTTACGGGCATTCTATTTAGACATCTCTATTTAACTTGTACTACATCATACCCAATATAATTCTAGTGGCGTCTAGGACCTATTTAACTTGAACTCAATTATTAAACTTTTTGCACGCTCACTCACTTTATATGGCTGAAGTCAGTCATGGTTTATAACCTTCAGGTATAAATGTCTGAACTTAAAGCAAAAATGACTGAACTTCTGCCATATGTGAATGGAATTCAGGCAAAAATTACTGATTTCAGTCATGTGTGCTTGAAGTTCAGCCATATGAAACTTCACACTCCATATATGCAGTGATGAAATCAGGATTTTCATTAAGGGGGTTCAAAATATGTAAAAGTGAACACACGAAGAAGTTGAAGGGGGTTCAACGTCTACTAAATACACATAAAAAATAATTTTGACCATGTATAAATAGTATAATTTTTTGTCGAAGGGGGTTCGGATGAACCCCTTGGCTATGCCTAGCTCCGCCCCTGCATATATGAAGTCATTTAAATGGATGAACTTTTAATTTTTTGCGCATTATAAATATAATTTAAACGAATATAAATATAAAATAGTCAAGATCGGCTATCTGTCCACTTCTTCCTCCTAGAAAAATAAATTTACAAGAACAAATACCTAAACTAGAGTCTTCTAGTAATTACCACTTCGCTCTCCTCTCACCAACAAGAGAATTGTAAACTAACACGTCCAAATATAATAAAGAAAATCACTAATAACTTGTTTAAAAGGGGACGAGGAAACCAGAAGACTCTAAATTGTGAAGGAGTTATTATAATTTAAAAAAGGAAAGTGGTGGAGATAAGTAAATTTCTTGCAAAAAGAGAGAATCATATTGATCACTCCATTAGATATGATACTGCCATGGATTTTGATTAAAACAAGAAACAAAATGATTATATGAACCAAATAATGCGCTCACAATTATCTCCAACACGTGTGTTGATGTGTGCTTTTCTTGAATTAGAAGCCTAGTTGATAATGACTTTTTTGTTTCTCTTTTCACTTCTTTTTTCTTTTATTTCTTTCATTTTCTCTTTATAGTTGGGGTCGTTTGATTTTCAATATAATATGTTCACGTTTTCAAGGTTGAACCAAAAGTATTTGTCTTGTTTTTTCTTTTTTGGCTAATTTAAGTTCATACTTTTACTGTTTATTGTCAAACATAGAGTATCCCGATTTTGCTAAGCTGAACAAATTGGACAACTAAACGATCAATAATGAGAGCTAGACTAATTAGACCGGAAAGGAGAAAAAAAAGGTTAATCTTCAAAAGACTTTTATATCGTGTTCTATATACTGTTGTACTTGTGATAATAAGAGACAAGCTAATTAGACCGAGAAGAAAAGAAAAAAAAAGGTCGATCTGCAAAAGACTTCTAATTAGACAGAGAAGAAGAAGAGAAAAAAGTCAATCTCCAAAAAACTTTTGCTTTCTGTTCTGGAATTTTTAGGGAGAAGGATTTGGTCTGACTGATAAACTAACGAAAGGAAAATGAAATGCAACTCATCCAAATAACACCAATTGGCATAGGCCATCTATCAACTGTTGTACTCATGTCAATTAAATTTTGATGGTACTGTAATTTTGCCTTTAAAATATTGGGTTTGTTGACTTTATGCACAACTTAGAGGACCAGTACTCAAAATTTAAAGGATCAATATATGAGTAGTTCCTTAAAACAATAACTAAAATTGTCCTTATTGTTTTAACCACATAAAATTGTGTTACATATTTAGTGTTATATAAAAAAGGAAGAAATTAAATAGACCACCTTCAAAAGAAATATCATAGGTCTTGAGTTCAAGTTCTAGATGAAGAAATTTCGTATAAGAAACACTTTCATCTTAAATGAGCCTTATACAACACGAATTTGAATTAGTTAGGCCATTAATATAGCAGATATTTGTAATTAAAGACTTGAATAGAGACAAGTATCGATGCTACTATGGTTGATACTCATATTGACTTTCATATTATAGTTTGTAATCTAACGATTGCAATTTTTGGCTATATCTAAACGATAAAGATCTCATAAATGGCCATAACTTCTTTTTGTTTTTCTCTCCACTATTCATTAGCACACCACTTTTCAAAAACGTTAAAGTGACATGACTAATGAATTGACAAATTAAATCGAGTAAACATCATGTAAGTCTTATACAATGGAAACATAGTTTTATGAGTGGGAAAAGTAGATGAATAATCACAATCAATTGGTCTCCGTTACAGGGTTCAAACTTAGGATATACCACTTGATCTTGTTTCACTGTCTTCAATTAGCTTTGTTATTTGTCATTGTCATTTGTCTGCCAATTTTTGCAGCTTCTCTTCTTTCTCACTTTGGAAAAATCTCCAACTAATATCCTTAGAATACATAAAGGATAATTAAAATACTTTAATGAAGGATAAATTACGGAATTAAATTTGCGACATTTCTTTCTTTCCTGATTACGCCTTTCGTTTCAATTTATGTGACAATAATTGACTGGACATGGAGGATTTGAAATTTATAAGCTATAGCCATTTGTGTGACTAAAACTAACCTTATTAAGAATAAATTAAAATTTTAAAATTAATTATTTTTTAAATATAAAAATGTGATATTCTTCTTTGAGTAGACCAAAAAAGAAGTATGCTACATAAATTCAGATAGAATAGTAGATTTCCATTGCTACCACCCAGGATGAGCTCGGACATATAAGATCTCTTCATGCAGGGGCGGATCCAGGATTTTCATCCAGGGTGTTCGGAAAAAAAAGAAAGCTAAATATACACTGTAATTTTTTGCCGAGGGTGTTCGAAAGTTAATATATGCACATAAATACAGAAAATTTACCCTATATATACACTGTAATTTTTTGCCGAGGGTGTTCGGGTGAACACCCTCGGTTGGCTGTGCATCCGCCACTGTCTTCATGTATACCTAGAGGTTTTGAATTCGAGCTATAGAAATGAAGAAATTCTTGATGGGGAGCGCTTCCTTTTAAAATGAGTCTTACCTAACATAAATTTGGATTAGTTGGACTAGTAGTTCCGAACATCAGATAATTAAAAAAAAATTCGATTGCTGATTTGTGAAAAAAATTATTATATGGCTGCTCCTTTAAATGGTATATATGAACCGGAGGAGGTAAATATGATTCTTTCCACTCTATTTTGTATTACAGTCTTATTATTTGAAAACTAAAACAACTGTTTCTTGCATTATCCTTTTTTTACACATTTTAAAAAAAAATCGCCATAAAGCTTTTGATTGGTAATACTACGTACTATATATTTCCGACTATGTATAAAGTTGTTACATAAACACTTAAGAATTAATATCCAAAGTCACACAAAAATTGAGATGGTTTAACTTCCATACTCGGAGATATGTTATTCTTTGTGGAACCAAAAACTATATGAGTTACAAAAAGTTTGTATAAAGTAAATCTTAGACTGAATCTGAATTGCTTATATAGAATGAAGAATTAATACTATCTTTTTGTTTGAAAGTATTGCAGTTTTTTTCCAATGTAATACTACCACCATGTATGATGCTACTCATGTTAAAATTAACATCTAATTCGTAGTTTGATTTACATTTTCTCATTCAATTATGTTGGACAGTCCTTTTTAGGCCTCATTTGTTTTCATTAAGATTAAGACGTCTGAATCTGAATACACATCTGAATCATTAAGATGTTGTCTCAAGGTCTAAACACTGAATGATTAAGACTGTTTGTTTTTCAATATCTGAATGTGCATAATGTGTTTATTTAAACATAATAAATATACAATTCAAATTAAAAAGTAACTAAATCGTAGAAAATAAATACAAATTTAATAAAAAAAATATATTATTTGATAAAAAAATGAAACATTTATGTTCACTAGCAATGGCAGAGATGTTTTGTAGTCGTGGTGGGTGGTGAGTGAGGATGGAGGGGTGAGTGGGTGGTTGGGGTGAGGGGTGGGTGGTAGTAGGGGTGGGGTTGGTGGTGGGGTTGGCGGGGAGTGGGGGTGGGGTTGATGGTGGGAGGTGGGGGTAGTAAGGAGTGGGGGTAGGGGTTGACGCGGGGCGCGGGTGTGGTTGGTAGTGGGAAGTGGAGGTAGTGGGGAGTGGGGGTGGGTGGTGTGGGTTAGGGGTTGGTGGTGGGGAGTGAGGGTGGGTGGTGTGGGGTAGGGGTTGGTGGTGGGGAGTGAGGGTGGGTGGTGTGAGGTGGGATTGGGGTTGGTGGGGGTGGGGTGGTGGGGAGTGGAGGGTTGGAGTGGAGGGTGGGGTTGACGTGGATGGGTGGGGTTGTAGTGGAGAGTGGGTGGGGTGGGGTTGAGGTGGAGGGTTGGGGTTGGGGTTGGAAATTTGAGGTGATAAAAAAGTTTCATATAAAAATACCTTTAACGATATTAAGACTTTGGTCGAATCTTAATGATTAAGGCACTTATTCAGACCAATAAGTGCTTAGATCTTAATGCAAACAAATGCACTTAATGGCTTAAGGTCTAAACCATTAAGATTCAAACCTCTAATAAGTGCAAACAAATGAGGCCTTAGAATGAATCATATATGGCTAAAGCCATGTTTTCCCTTCTTTTAAAATTGAAAAATATAACTTGGAAATGTTTAGAAAAATCTAATTCATAGTTTTGACTTGTGTGGGTACTGCTGACGAAGCAGTCATCCAATAATGTAGACAGTCGCAATTTTTTTCACGAGAAAAAGGAGTCAAGGAGACAGTAAATCAGTAGCTGCAATATATTTTTTTCAAGAGATATCTTCAATAAACCAAAGACAAAAGAAAAGAATGTACTACTACTTGTTTAGAGTTGTTGGTCACAGTTAGGGGCAAACATAAAGTTGATGCAACATTTTGTACTTACCTCCTTCGTCCTTTTCTTTTATATATATATATATTCCAGGGTGGTTGGCCCGATTAATCCACGTTTTTGCTATTTAAGGCTTATTTTAAGGGAAGCGCTCCCTATAAAAAAAAAAATCAAATTCTGAATTTAAACTTGAGACCTATAATTTAGGGCAGAAAAATTCTATTCACCCCATCACATCTCCTTCTTCATTTTTAAAAGTTTACTCTTCTGGTGCTTAGGTCTTTTTCTCTCTCTCTCTCTCTTTTTTTTTTCGATGGAGAGGGAGGGGTGGGATGAGAGGTTTGAAGTTTTGTATCGTGTGTTGTGGTTTAGGTCCTTGGCTATTTGAACACAAATTTGTTTAAGTGATTGCTGTTGGGATTTGTATTAGATGCACACTCTTCAATTGCATAGAAAATGTAGCTTCAATGTGAGATTTAAGTTCAAAATTCAAAATCAGACCAAAACTTTTGTATTTGGAAATTTAGTTTTATACATCGTTGGGTAAATAGTTTTTTTTTTTAAAACAAAAAACAAAAAAAATATTATCAAGTCATGATTTATAAGATATCTACAAGCAAACCTCTAATGTAGAATTTGAATCTTGAAAATAAGATATGTTATTTGCTACGACATGTAAAAATAACCCGATGATGTAAAAGTTATTTAAACTGGCGATGTTTATTACTAAAACTCAGTTGAGAAACACTAGGAAATACTCTTCTACAATAAGAGATTTCCTAACTTCTTAAATTAGTGGATTTTATAGTAATTTTTTAATTTTTAATTTATCCTTGTCTATGGTTGTCTAAGAAAAATTAAAAAGTATTTCAAAGTTCGTATCCATTTTTCCTATAAATATTCGGATAATAGTCAAATAATTCTCTTAAATAATGTTATTAAGTAATTGTTTGCAATAGTGAAATCTTAAAAATCATTTATTGTGGCTCAGAGTAAGTACCAAAATGTGAACTAGTACCAAAATGTGAACTAAAGGGAAAAATAACCTAAAGAATAAAATTATATTGCCTCCTAATTATTTGTACTTTTCTATTTGAGGTTTTATTAATAAATTAAGCTACCAAGGCACTCTATCTAGATTCTAGTGTTATATTAGTATTATTTTTTGAAAAAAAGTTTGTCTCTGTTTGCTCTAAAGATATGTTTATTAATTCTTAATTATTACCAGTGTACATTTGTACTAAACGCACGGGTAAAATGATGTTGCTTTGTGCATGTCTTATTATGGATTCTGATCTTGTAAGACCTTGATTGATGGGGATGCTTTTCCCTGTAATAATGACCCTTGAGCTCCATAATCTTGATAATTAAGAGAAGTGAGCAAATGGAGGCAAGATTAAACATAATGATAAGTACTAACTACAAATTGTTGGAGAAAACATTGAACTATGGTCACAAGATTAACAATAAAACTCTGTCTTGTTTTAATAGTTTATGATAATACTAAAATTTTAACAAGCGGGATGCATATGTAATAAAGTAATCTACGGGTTCAACCGAATTCAATATTTTCGTCACGAAACTAAAATTTTAACATATCAAATCTGGACTCATGATTTCTCAAATAAAATAAATATAAGAACTTTAAAAATCGAACTTTCATGTTTAAATTCTAAATAGTGAATACAAATATCAACAAGTTTGTTAAATCTCCTGGGAATATGCTTTTATGTTGGGTTTTTTTCCCCTCTCATAAGGAATTTGTTCTCGAAAATTGGAATATTTTGTATTTTATGTAAAGTTAACAAAACGAAAAACTGAAAATAATAACTTTAAGAAGGTGATGAAAAGCTTGTATGGGTGCTTGGGTTTGCAGCCCATGAAGGCTACAGCCCAACCACTTATAAGGCCCAATACCAAAGAGTTCTAATAAAACATTTTGGGCAATTTGCAGGATTGTTCTTGGCAGAGGTGGTCTTTAATTTTTGTCCCACAAATTGGTGGTCTTTAATTTTTTTTCCCTTCGCTAAAAGTTCCTTAGTTTCGGGTTCAAATCCCCACTTAGTCAAAAAAATTTAAAAAATTGCAAGGTAGAGTTTGAATTCGTAAAATTCTGCCTTAAGGCAAAATTTTTGAGGCAAAACTCTTTCTTGCGAATCCAAACATCTGTCTTGCGATTTTTTTTTTTTTTTTTTTTTTTACTGAGCTGGGGTTCGAACCCAAAACCTCGGGGTATTAGGTGAAGGCAAAATTAAATACCACCCATTTGAAGGACAAAAATTAAAGACCACCCAAAATGAAGGGCAATCCGCGCAAAAAAAAAAACGTTTTTGGCTAAAGAACACCCATGCCACCTAAACACAAAATAATTACTCTTTCATGCCCCCTTTACTAGGGGTGTCAAAAAAATGTGAAAAACTGATCGAACCTAACCATACTGAACCGATTTATAGTGCTTTGTCAATAAAATCGTGGTTTTTTATTTAAGCTTAAAATCGTTCCAAATAATTAGGCTGGTCTTTTTAATTTATTAAAAAAACGGAAAAAAAATCCCGAACCGAACCAAATAGCTTTACATGTATGAAATATATTTTATATATTATACGTTAAATTGAATATATAAAATATATTTTATAAGTTATGTCTCAAATATAAAAAAGAATTTTGGCCAGTGGACATATATGTATCAAATTCAACTTGTGATTTCTGTGGCCTATGAGATGATGTTCGTTTTGGCTCAATTGATCAACATTGTTGTCTTTGGCAAGTTACTCTTCTCCTTGGTCAATCAGTGAGGAGATTATGAAATATATTTTATATATTATACGTTAAATTGAATATATAAAATATATTTTATAAGTTATGTTTCAAATATAAAAAAGAATTTTGGCCAGTGGACATATATGTATCAAATTCAACTTGTGATTTCTGTCGCCTATGAGATGATGTTTGTTTTGGCTCAATTGATCAACATTGTTGTCTTTGGCAAGTTACTCTTCTCCTTGATCAATCAGTGAGGATTCACGTCGTGATGATGCTATCGTTGTTGTCTTGCTACTTGATATAACACATTTCAGTTTAATTACTTTGTGTAGTTTTTTAATAGCTTTTACATTAAAATTTTCCGAAGAAATATATAGAAACTTTATTTGATGGTGTGCTACAAATAGGTTTGTGGAGGTTTGCGTCGTTACATTTTAATAATGGTGTATTTTAGGTGACACTTTAAAATTAAAATAACCGAAAATTAACCGAACCGTACCGATATCGAAGAAAAACCGAGATAATGGGACGGTTTTGAAAATTCTAATTTTGGTTATACAAAATAAAATAACCGAACAATTGGGATGGTATAATTTTTTAAAAATAACTAACCGAACCGTCCCATTGACACTCCTGCTCCTTATTTTCATACCTCAAAAACTATTTACCCTTAATACACATTATAGCTTTTGTAGGTAATTGTCTCTTTTTTCTTCTTTTATTTTTTTTCTCGTTTTTTTTCCTTTTTTCGCCTTTTTTGTTCATTTAGTTTTTTATACTATATTTTCTTTTCTTTTTCACCATAATCTAATTCCATATTTAATTCTAACTTCTTTATTTTCATTTTTTTCTATTATTTTTCTTTATTTCTTGTTCCTTTTTTTATTTCATTTATTTCTTTTTCTTTTCTTTTTTATCTCCATAATCTAATTTCATTCACCTTTTTGCTATTTTTTATTTGTTTTTCTTTTTTTAATTTCCGATGATTTTCATTTATTTTTTTTCTCCTTTTCTAATGTCATTTTTTACCAAATTATTTTTTCTTTATTTTTTATTTTTTTCATAATCGAAATCTACTAACCTTTTGGCTCCTTTATCTTTTTCAATAAAAAGGATAACTGATATATTTTTTTAATTTTTTTATATCTCAAAAAATAATTTATTCTAGCATATAATATATCAAATCAGTAGCAGTTGTAGTATATTATTACAATATATTATGATACCCACATGGTATATATCATGTACTGAGAGGGTATCATACATGACTTGTGGTTCATTCCTTCAAGAAAAGTACTCAGTTCTCTATGATACCAACTAGATATATATCTGGACAAAGTCTCGTAGAAGACTGGTTCATCCCTTCAATAAAGCACAACTCAATCATTTATGATACGCACATGGTATATATCATACACTGACATGGTATCATAGGAGATTGATTCATTTCTTCAAAAAAATACTAATCAGTCCTTTATGATACCTACATGGTATACCATATACTGAGAGGCTATCATAGCGGATTGGTTCATTCCTTCAATAAAAACACAACTCAATCATCTATGATATCCACATAGTATATATCACATACTAACAGGGTATTATGAACGAATGACGCACATGATATATACCATGATGGTATCATGAAGGACGTAAGTCCTTGAATGAAACAGTCCCCAGCCCTCCATGATACCATCATGGTATAAAAATATCCTGAGATAGTATCATGTAGACTGTTGCGGTCCTTCAATGAAACACTCTTCAACAATCCTCCATGATACCGTCATGGTATAAAAATATACTGAGATGATATATATTATATATTATATACTAGATACTGACAGAGCATCTAGAGGATTGGTCCATTCTTTCAAGAAAAATACAATTCTATCCTCTACGATACATACATGGTATATATCATATACTAATAGGGTATCATAGATGAGTGTTTTTCACAAGATATCATAGAGCACTAATTTATTACTTAAAAAAAGAGCTCGGTCATCTATGATACCTCATGTTATATATCATATACTGACGTAGTATCATAGAGATTAGTTCATTTCTTAAAAATTTTAAAATATTTCTCAATCCTCTATCATACCCACATGGTATATATTGTATACTGATAGGGTATCATAGGTCCTTAAAAAAAACTCATTAGTGCTTTATGATACCCAGATGGTATTCATAATGAACTGATTCAATCCTCACAAAAGAAAAACACTAATCCTTTATACTCACATGATATATATCATATACTGATAGAGTATCATAAAGGAATAATTCATTCCTTCAAGAGAGCAAAAAAGTTATAAAAAATAGAACAAATTGAGTTTAAGATTCATTTTTATATCAATTTTATCAAGTTAATTTTTCAAAAAAAAAAAAAAAAATACAAAAAATAAAGTAAAAAATAAATACAAGTTTTATTTTATTTTCAAAAGAAAAAAATCATAAGCATATATTTTCTATTAATTTAAATTTTAATAAATAAATTAGTAACTTTAGCATTTGTCTTAATTACTTGTTGTTGAGGTCTAATTATTTAATTTTTCTAAATTTTTATATTAAAAGAAAACAAATTAAAAAAAAAAACTAGAAAAAGACAAAATAAGAAAAGAAGACAAAATTAAAAAAGACAAAAAAGGAAGAGAAAACGAAGGCTAAAAAGGAAAAGTAAACAGTGACGTCAAACAAATTGTTTGTTTCGGTCAAAAAGAGGGTGGGGGCACTCGGGTAATTTGTTTGTGCCTCATGGGTAACTTCAACAATTACTTGGTATGAGGGCACATATGTGTAATTATTTTAATTTTAAGGGGCAATTCCTGTGATTTCCCCAACATTTTTCTGTGCGGATTGGCCTTCAAAGGCACTGGTCTTTAATTTTTGCCTCTCAAATTGGTGGTCTTTAATTTTTGCCCTTCGCCTAATATCATGAGGTTTGAGGTTCGAACCCCGACTTAGTCAAAAAAAAAAAAAACGCAAGACAGAGTTTTGTAGCAAAAGTAGGCCTATTTGGGCAAAAGTTAGGCTTTAAAGCAGAGTATTGCAAAATTCCAACTGAGTTAAAAAAAAAAAATTGCCTTAATGCAAACCTTGCCTTATGCCTGAAGGAAAAAGTCTTCCTTAAGTAGAGTTTGCAGTCAAACTCTGCCTTAAGGTATAGTTTGAAACTCTACCTTAAGGTAAAGTTTGAAACTCTACCTTGCGAATTTTTTTTTTAAAATTTTTGATTGAGCGGGAATTCGAACCCGCAACCAAGGGGTTTGTAACGAAGGACAAAAATTAAAGACCACCCCCGAATAAGGACAATCGTGCAAATTTCCCCTAATAAAATTGCACGAATTTCCCTTCAATTTGGCTGGTCTTTAATTTTTTGCCAATCAAACTTAAGCCTAGTGGGACATAAATTCCTTAAAAGCAAAGGGCATAACTTGCGGAATATTATAATACGGAAATATAAACTACACAAAAAATTATTTGCTATGAGAGACAAAAATTAAAAACCGGCACAAAATAGGGACAAAAGTGCAAATGACCCAATTCTCTATGATAGATGGACCTTGATAATTTTCTACAAATTTCCCTATTCTCTACACCTGATGCTTTTTTTTTTTTTTTTTTTTTTTGCATGGATTGCCCTTCATTTGGGGTGGTCTTTAATTTTTGCCCTTCAAATTAGTGGTCTTTAAGTTTTGCCCTTCGCCTAATACCCCGAGGTTATGGGTTCGAATCCCAACTTAGTATAAAAATAAATTCGCAAGGCATAATTCTGCCCATGCAAATTCTACCTTAGCGAAATTTGACCATAAAAATAAGTTAAAAGGCCACGGTTTGAGGGCAAAATTAAGCCCCCGTGGCCAATCGCAAATTACCCCACCCGATGTCAAGAAGGGCCAAAATGGGCTCATAATTTGCAAAATTCGGCCTTGCGATTTTTTTTTTTACTGAGCTGGGATTCGTACCTATAATCTCGGAGTATTAGGCAAAGGGCAAAACTTAAAAACCACCAATTTGAAGGGCAAAAATTAAAGACCACCCCAAATGAAGGGAATCCGCTCAAAAAAAAAAAAAGATAATAATGAGAATTTTAGGTGGTCCCTTTTATTATAATTGTTTGGTAAATGACTTTTTTCTATAATTTTTCTTGCAATTTATTGACCTTTTAGACCATGACCCAGAAATTCTTGTTGAGTAAATTAAATTTTTCATGAGAAAATTTTAGATCACAGTCTAAAAATTTGTAAATGTTAAACGACCGCCTAACATTTTGTCAGTACCCAAAAGCTATATTTCTATAACTTTTAAAAATAAATAAAAAAACAAATAATGGCCTAAAAAGGGAACAATAGCGTAAACCAGCCCTAGAATATTGTTTTTGGGCTTATAGGCTTCTGATAATTGATAGTAGTACAATTTAGCCTCTAGTATATGTCCTTAAGGTGTCGTATGTTCCGGTATACAATTAAGGAAAAATGACCTAATAATACTACTTAAGACTCTATATTACAAAACATAAGGATACTTTTTCTTGTTTATAAAAGGGAAAAGGACACTGTGTGTCCAATGGCCCAAAGTAATGCCATATTTGGCCAATATTTGAGCCTAATACCCCCAGGAGTCCGCTCGGCCCAAAATAATGCCAAAAAATGGCCGGCCGGCCCAAAATAATGCCAAGCGCTTTTTTTTTTTTTTAAAAAAAAGTTCAGACTTTTTGTGGCGACTAAAAGTCACCACTAAAGGCCTGCTACAGAAAATCAGGCTTTTTAGTGACAATTAAAAAAGTCGTCACTAGAGGTTAAATATCCCAAAACATGTCTAATGTGTGTATATTTAATAGTATTTACAAGAATGATACAGTTTATATACATATGCTGGAATTATATATACACTCTATATACAAGAATGATACAGTTTATACACATATACATTTTATATACAAGAATAATACAATTTATATACATATGCTGGAATTAATTATACATAAATTATACGTTAATTATACATTTATTATGCACATATTGTACAATAATGATATGATGTTTTTTTTTTTTTTTTATATATACAATAGTGATATATATTATATACCACAATGATACGGTTTTTGATCCATTTTTTATACTTATGATACACTTTCTATACAAAAATGATACATATTATATACAAAAATGATACAATTTTCTATTCTATAATATACATTATATACACAAATGATATATATTATATACAAAAATGATACATACCTTAGTGATTCATAGTTTATACAGTTTCTATACATTATAGATAGGTACTGATACATATTTTTATACACAAATGATACATATTATATACAAAAATTGCCTCATAGTTTTTTGGAATATTTCTTACTAAATATACACATATTATACATGTTTTGGGATATTTAACTTTTAGTGGTGACTTTTTTACTTGCCACTAAAAAGCTTGATTTTTTTTTTTTTTTTAAAGCGCTTGTCATTGGTATGCCCGAATTACTTTTTAAATCTTTTGTGCAACTAAATGCTTGCTACAAATTTTGGCTACCGTATGGGAATTGTTCAGCGCTTACTTTTTGGGTTTGGGAAAACTTAGGCCAGGGCGTGGGTTTATTTTGGGCCCAGCACCTATTTGTGTCCTTTTCCGTTTATAAAACATACCAACTTAATTACAAAACATAACGGATCTGAAAAATTAAAAGCTCATCCTTCATTCCCCTTCTCTAATCTGCCCAGATCTGAAAAAAAAAAAAAAAAAAGCAACCGACCCTTCCCTTGCCCTTCTCTCTCACAATCTGCTCAGATCCTGCCAGATTCTTATCTAAGTTCTAGGTCTACTCGGCCATGGTTGGTGGCTGCAGTTTAGCTCTTTTTTCGCTTGAGAATCATATGGATTGTGGCTCACTTTGATTTTTTGTATTGTGTACCAGATGGCCATCCAAATTTGAAGTTGTATAGTTTCGCTTGAGATTCTTACAATTTCGCTTTGTATTCTCTCACATCCTGTCAGATTCCAAATTTTTGTAGTCCCTCACAATTTCGCTTGAGATTCTTATCTAAGTTCTATAGTTGTATTAAATTTCATCCGAATTTGAAGCGAGATAAAATTGTATTAAATTTATATGAAAGTTGTATAAAATATTGTTGTAGTTGTATTAAATTTTCAAGAACCTAACAAGAACTTTATACAAAATTTATACAGTTATATACATATTTCATACTGTTTTTATACAATTTTCATACACGAAAAATGTGAGAATTCTAATTTTTGAGCAGGGTATATATGTATATTTTGGAATAAGAGCAACAAATTATTAATATGTACACACTTGAAAATTAAAATTTCTATACTAAATATGTACAACAAGTCCTAAAGTGCAATCTCTAAGAAAAGCTACAAGGCATTGTCATGTATACAAAAATCTAATGATGGCAATAACATAAGGTTTTCAATACGAAATATACCAACGATATATATATATATATATATATATATATATATATATATATATATATATATACATACACACACTAGTCGCATGAGGCCCGTACTAAGTCTGGGCCCAAATTCATGATACAAATATAGTAAAATTAATTAAAAAATATAATTTATGTCACATTTTTATTGCATAATTAATTTAATTTAGTCTCATATTAATTATTATCTTGTAGTAAGTTTTAATAATTATTAAAGTTCTTTAGTCACATAAGTGAATAATTTTTAATAACAAATTATTTATGAGGAAAGAAGTTTGGAAGGAGAATTAACAAAAACAAAGTTTTGGAGGTTTAAAACAAATAAGCTTGTGTTGGTATGGAGGAAAACATTTTTCAGAAAATGTTTTTTAATTTTTCATGTTTGGTTGGTCAAATTTTTTGAAAAACACGGAAATCAGTTCTTAAAATTGAGGAAAATGACTTCCCTAGTGAAAGTAGGAAAATCAAGTTCCACAAGTGGCATTTTACATTTATTATGTCCTCCCGCCTCTAATACACCTCATCTTCACCCCCACCCATAGCCCCCGTCCCCACCACCCATAGTACTTGTCTAGATTATATACAAATGTTTTCAGAATAGTATTTTTTGCTTATGTACTGAACACAAGAAAATAAGCAAGACCTAATAAATGCACTAATTGGAATAACCATGACTCCAAAGTTGCATAAATTTTACCAAAATATATTATGACAAATAATGTAAAAGGTACTCCCTCGATCATTCATTTTTAGTTGTCTCTTGTTGCCTTGACACTTTTCTTAAGAAATTATTTATTAGGAGTATATACGTAGTAAATTACTTTTATTAATCATGTTTTGAAAATTTAAGTTTGACTACTCATCCTTTATGTAGTTACTGGTAAGAGTATTAAAGAAAACAATTAATGAATCTTTTGTGATTTGCTGATAATATTATTTTTAATATAAAAAAAAGTAAAAAGGACAAAAAGAGTAAGAAAAGAAGAGATCCAAAAGTTTATATAGTCCAATTACAAGGCCCAATTGTACAAAAAATATATTCCCTCCGTCCATTATTACTTGATCACTTTTTCTTTTACATGCTACTTAAGAATTCATAAATAAAATATGTATTTTACTAACTTACTCATATCTCTCTCTAATAAATACATTCTAATCAATATTAATTATTTTCAAGACCATTTAATACTAAAAGTAAGATGAGAAAGATTTAATTAATTTTATCTTGATTTTGAAAATGAATAAATAATTTGAGATATATATTTTTAATAATATGGGACAGATGAATTACAAGATGATTGAGCTACTCAGCTACTACAATAAGGTGGAAACAAGGGCAATAAATAACCAGCAAAAATAGATTTGGATGTGGGATCCACTTCAGAAAAGGAGATTCCAAAAAAAAAAAAATTACTCAAAATCACCAATTGAAAAGGTCGGTGCGGAATGGTGTTCAGTAAATGAATTGAGGGCAATGCAGTAAAAGCAAACTTATAGCCTAGTGTAAGAACTGAAATTCCTACACAGGCCACGTGCAGCAGCCTCATAGGATCAAAGAGTATTGTGAGGGCAACAAAAAATTTGCATTATCCCTTATTACATAGAGTAATGTATTTCATAGTATAATTTTCATACACAAATTTGAGTGAAAATTTTAAATCTTGAGCGAGATATACATATTTCATATACAAAATTCTGAGCGAAAATTTTAAGCTTTGAGTGAGATATACACATTTCATACACAAAATTTTCGTATATGTTTTGTAAGAAATCTATTGATATGTTTTGTAAACTGAAAAATATCGTCATATTTTGGAAATATATCTTATTCTTACGTGTATATAGGTTATTCTCCCTACAATTAATGTCCTACTTATTTTTTGTTAAGATTAAAATATCTGATATATATACATTATCTGATTATTATGAATTATCTCTAAATATATACACCAATATAATCCACAAGTGGGGTCTGGATATGGTTTGTAAAAACTTGTGTTTGATGAAACACCTTCTAAAAGTTAGTGGGACGTCAATTACGGTGAAGTCTATTACATGAGTTCATGACTTTATAAGTTCAAACCCAATGAACGATTCATGGAATTCAAACCTTTAAAAGTTCTTCTACATTTTAAGAAATATTTTTGTTCAAATTTTATTTGCGCATTAAAGCGTGGCTATTTTTTTAATTATTTTTCAAATAGTGGTTAAGAACTTATCGTAGGTGGAAAACTGGTCATCCCACTTGATTTTTATGTATATGAGCTCCCTGTCCATTAACTAATTGAGAAGTCCCAGAGCCCGGCACTTTTTTAACCCAAATTTTTTTTTTTGAACCAAACTAACCCTTCAAAAAAAAGAACCAAGCCAAATCGCGCCTGGAGATAAATGCATGCGTAGAGGGCCAAAACTTTTGAGTTTGGTCCTTTCACGCATTATTCTCTGGTGAAAAAAAGTACCTTTTTTTTTTCTTTTTCTTTTTAAGCTATCAAAATCACGTTTTTTTAAATGCTTTTTGAAAGATTAGTCATGTTTCAAATCCCAAAATATCAATATTTTATATAGAACTTAATATATTTTTTTGCTTTGCAATAACGTGTCATTACATCAAGTATACCTAAACGTTTGGATCGTCGTTTTAGGGGTTGTAGAGTGCTCTGCAAGTAAGTTTTGTTTTAACAGAAACTTGTCATCTTTGTTATTTGAAAATCAAACTCAAAATTAAGCTTTTTTCCATACTTTGACCGAAGATTAGTCACGTTTCAAAACACCGGAATATAAATATTTTATATAGAACTTCATATTTTTTTTAGCGTAAAATCATGTCGGCTCATTACATCAAGTATACATATATGTTTGGATCGTCATTTTAGGAATTGTAAAGTGCCTCGAAGTAAGTTTGGAAATTTGTTATCTTTAAGTTTTTTTTCGTACTTTGACCGAAGATTAGTCGCGTTTAAAACGTTAATATAAATATTTTATATAGAACTTAATATTTTTTTTAGCGTACAATAATATGGCTCATTCACCGGGCAAGATATACGTATGCTCTTCACTCACGTAAATAAAAAATAAGGGATAAGCTAGGTAGAAAAACTAGTTGTAAATTGTTGAAACTTTAAATGGTTATAACTTTGGGCTCGGATGTCCGATTTACGCGTTTTTTTTTTAATTTGGGGTATTTTTTCGAGATCTACGCGGACAAACTGCCGCAACGCGATTTGGCCAAGCTGATTTTCCAAAAAACATTCATTATCCCATTCAGTTTGAATTTTGCCCGAAATTTGTGTAAAAATTTCATTCTTCATTAGTAAAAATCTATTTCGAGATGCTAATACCGTAGTAATGATGTTTTGAATGTCAGTTTCGAGGTTCGAAATTCAATTTATGAAAACGAGTTGATAGCATTAGTGAACATTATAAAAAATAAAAAAGTGTCTACTTTATTGCTTTCACCAATTTGGCTTGGTGGTTTAGCCTCTCTTTTTTACTTACTTCTTTTATGCCAATAACATGGGATCAAACCTTGATAGAACGATTGAATGAGATATATTATACCTTGATTGAATATACCTCTCATATGATGAATTATTTTTTAATATAATATTTTTATTTCAAAACACTTAAATCAAAACCCTATAAAATATGACACTTAGATCTAAAGATGACAAGTTTCCAAGCAAACAAAACTTACTTCGGGGCACTTTATAACCCCTAAAACGACGATCCAAACGTTTAGGTATACTTGATGTAATGAGCCGACGTTATTGTACACAAAAAAATATATTAAGTTCTATATAAAATATTGATATTTTGGGGTTTTGAAACATGACTAATCTTTGCCCAAAGTATGAAAAAAACGTGATTTTGATAGCTTAAAAAAAGGAAAAAAAAAAAAGTACCCCCTTTCGTACCTGGAGACGTGAAAGAACCAAACTCAAAAATTCGCTTTTGGTCCTTTCCACTTACATTATTGTAATGTTCTACTTTGTTGTTTTTTTTTTTTAACGGGTTAGTTTGGTTCCAGAATTTTTTTTTTGGGTTAAAAAAGTTCCGGGTCCGAAGTCCCACAACAAGAGCATTAATAAGTACACCAAATACCCTAAGATAGTTACTACTTTGATTATTTAAAGTTGGGGGTGGAGTAAAAGAAGAAGAATTCAGCATTCTTCCTTCCCATACCTGCAGAAAATTCAGCATTAATTAATAATACACTGTCTGCATAAATAAGAATACTACATGCATAAATTGATACATAAAATCTATTTAATATTTCATGGGGTATAGGATGTGAAATAGAAATTCATGTATTAGTAATACATAGATCAAACAATTAATTGGACCAAAAGATGCCTGCTATCCTTCAGAACACATGTTTAAAATTATATAATACATTCTATCGAATTTCATACATTGAACCTAACGTACAACAAGAAATAATCTCTATATTACAATCCTTACATTATAATACTCTGCATCACAATTCTTCCACTATAATTTCTGCATAATTTGTGAGTCGCACGACGACCCCTTATCGCATAGAACTTATCACAGACGTCGGGCCAAGCGTTTGAAAATGCATGACAGGCCATGACTTCTTGACTTGTATAAGATGAAGAGGACACCCAAGAAGCCAACACAGAAACCAGGTCCAGTTCCAGCATAGAACCATAACTGATAAGAAGTATATTCATCACCGCCTTGATCACCTTGAGGAGTTTGTTCATTTACATGAGATGATCCATTGTCATTGCAACTTTTCTGGATCAAGTTTCCACAAAGGCCAGGATTACCAACATAAAATGATTGATCATCCAGAGTTTGGAGTTGATTTCCAGTTGGAATCGGACCGGATAAATTGTTGTAAGACAAGTTCATGTAGCTCAAAAAATTCAAAGAAGCCAAACTTTGAGGAATTGAACCAGAAAGCTTATTATGACACAAATCAAGTGACTCCAATTCCTTTAAATCACCTAGCTTCTTTGGTATGCTCCCATTGAGATTATTTCTAGACAAATTCAAACTTTGCAAGCCTATCAATTTTGTTAGCTCTTGAGGGATGCCTCCTACAAGGTTATTTTCAGAGAGATCCAAAATTCTAAGCAGCTCAAAAATTCTAAACAGCTCAATTTGTTCACCAACATACTCAAGAGGTATACCTTTCATAAAGCCTTCAACTCTCTCTCCAAAAGCATCAGGAACAACAGACATTGAACCAGAACTCATGCAAGAAAAGTTATCGAAACAAAGAGGAATACTTCCATCCAAGTTATTTCCAGCAAGATTTAACCAACATAGAGAATCAATCTGACATAATTCTACGGGGATAGTGCCGTAGAATTGATTCGAATTTAGCCTCAAGAGTTCCAATCTCTGCAGCTTTTCACCAATCCATGCAGGAAAAGCGTCCTTCAATTTGTTTTCTCCCAAGTCTAGTCTAGATAACCATGTCAAATTTTGCGAAGCCAAAGGGAGCTTTCCTTGTAACTTATTCTTTTGCAAATGCAACGAGCTTAGTGTCAAATCACCTAAAGAACTTGGGATATCAGCTTCAAGACTATTATCAGCCAGATTTAATGCTAACAATTCTTCCAAGTTACTCAAGCATGATGGGATTCTCCCGGATAACAAATTCTTGGATAGATTGATAGCGCTCAAACTTTGAGCATAGCACAAAACGTTAATAGCACCGACTAATTGGTTGCCAGAGAGATCCAGGGTTGTCATAAACAATGTTATGTCGCTCAACCAATTTGGGATCGTACCACTGATGTTAGCATCAGACATAATCAGGGATTCAAGAAGTGACTGTGTGTGTAGCCATAGGGGAAAATGTGGCCCTACATTTACTGATGCCATCCCAATCTCTTTGAGCTGAAAAGGTGGATACCAATTGGAACTCACACTCAAGACCAAATTTTTTAGACAGGTGCAATTTCTTCAATTTACTGAGTTTGGCAAAATGGAGCTCTGAAACTACACCGGTGTATAAGTTCTCCGAGGGATCTAACTCTTCAAGATTTGATAACTGACCAATACTTGAAGGAATGCTCCCATTCAACTTGTTGTTTCTTATCCTTAGGAACTTTAAATTTGACAAACTGCCCATTGAAGATGGAATTTCACCATACAATAAGCTATTAGAAATGTCAATAACCTCAAGATTCTTGTGCATTGACATTCCTTCAGGGATGAGGTCACCGAACACCGAACACCGAACCAAACTAGTTCAGTCCAGTTTCGGTTTCTTGAAGTTCAGTTCGGTTCGGTCCGGTTTTTCGATTTTCGGTATTTATGCCCAGCCCTACAAATAAGGTTAATTTTTTTTTTCTCAATCAACTAATTCTATGCAGATCAAATATAATTTTACTGGTTTATTTTTCAAAATCAAAACTAAACCTCCAATTATGCAGAAAAAAGATAATGGCATTGGAGGAAACAACTAATTAAATACGATGGGACAACTCCTTCTCGATATTCATACTCTTTGAGAATTTATCTACTCGTCATAAGCACCCACCAATATGGGAAAAAAACAATTAAATTCTTACATAAAATAAGAATCAATCAAAGCCCGAAAAATAAAAGGAGCAAATAAACTATCAAATTAAAATAAAATTAAGCCATGAAAATATCAAACGATAAATTAGCAGAAAACTGACCGTCAAAATGTGGCAAAAGTTGCGTTGGTGACTGACATAAAGGAAAGATGGGAAAGAAAATTTAACATGTATAGGTATTTTATAATTAGGTTGCTCCAAAATCCATATTAATGATAGCATTTTAAAAGTCCATGCACGTTTTCCCTTAATAAATACACAACGATCACATCTCTTATTCATGATCTGTGCATTATACTGGTGGAAACAAATGGTTAAGAGATCTTTTGTAACTGAAGTAACTACAATGAGATGCAATAAATGGGATAGATAATGATCAATTATTAGACAAATTGAATAAGAAAAATGAAGATAAAAGCCAAAAAAAGGAGAAAAAAGATAAATAGAATCATTAGCGAGAGGTGATTACATCACCTTCCTTCATGGCCAGGCTTTTATATTATATATAGATATAGATACTTAAAACTTTTTTTTTTTTTTTGGGTATAATGCTTGCAAGATAAGACTCTGTACGTACTTTGAAACATCTTCTGGCGTTATTTTATTTCTCTCTTCAGAATTCACTTTATCTGGTAGAGATCACTCGGCTTTTATCAAGCTTCATATTCTTCAAAATCTTGTAAATCTCATCCAATTTCTCGCCTTCTTCTTTAAGGGCAACAAGTATCTGTTTCCGGTCTCTTAATGTTTGCATTAAGCCATGAACTTCAAAGAACTTCATTGTAGATTTTTCAAGATCCGCCAATTTCTTAGAATAGTACCATCTTTTACACACATTGTAACGTTTGATTTTCACGCTTTTACTAACAAGTTTCTCACCTTCCTCCAACCGCTTCTTGAATATCTCAATCTCTGATTCTCTTCCTTCCAATGCTTTGTTCAGTCTCTCAATATCTTCAAGTACAGGCTTAATTGACAGTAAAGTCGAATTTAATCGTTGAAAGTTGGAATCGTAACAGATAGAAGTATTGCTAGCTTGTATCATTGATTCGGATAACATTCTGAATGCTTGTCCCAAAGCGGCACCTCCGATGAGATTCTCTGCCATTACAACGTGTATATATATAGTCTGAAAAATTTGCTAAAATTGAAGAAGTTTTGTTTGACAGTATATGTAAAAGCGTGTAGTCTTGGAGGAGATGATGTTTCAATGTTGAAGTTGTTTCTTGGGTTGTTCGACAATTTGTTTTGTTGGCAAACACTTTTTCTGTGAAGCAGAAGGGAACTCAGTTAGAAAGTTCTTTGTTTGTTGGATAGATGACTTTCTTTTCTTAATTTTTCGTGTTTGCCATTCTAGTTTCTGTGAAAGAGAAGGGAACTCAGTTAGAAAGTTCTTTGTTTGTTGGATAGTTGACCTTCTTTTCTTAATTTTACGTGTTTGCCATTCATTAGTTACAATACTTTTAGACATGGCCTTTTATCTATTTTATTTATGGATGGTGATATGACGAAGAAAGGTTAGAATAGTGGAAGCTGTAATAAATGCAAGGGGTCGTTTTTTGGTTTAGGTATGGGGAACAATTAATTTCAGGACAAAATCGCGTATAAAATAATGGAGTATAATATTTTTTTGAGGTATATAAATACGTTTGTATACATGGCAAAATACAGCTTGGCACGTATCGGAATAATACTGGAACACATGGCAAGGGAAGATGGAACGTTGCGAATTGTGCCATTGAATGCGAGTAGGGAGCCTCCGGTAATACCCGAATCAAATCCACGAAAGAAATTGTGCGGGGTAATTAAAAGTGGAATAACGTTACAAGACCGGACCAGATATGAAGCCGACATTACGATTCAGTATTAAGGCAATATTCATTGCCCATTATTGTTCATTATTTGGATTAAATTACTGATTTAAGAGTTCATGTACTTGTACTATAAAAGGAGCTTAACAGTCCTAAAAAAAGATCATCGAATAACACTGATTACATACTGTTCTTGGTTGGCCATTTACATTTATTCTCTTAAATTGCTTTGTTGCTCCGAAACATTATATTTGTTCCTAGAAGTCTAAGCATTTAGCTGTTCCACCGGAGGAAACCTACCAAAGGATTTGCTCCCAAGATCAACTTAGCCCAGGCTCAATCGCTTTATTATTATTATTATTATTATTATTATTATTATTATTATTATTATTATTATTATTATTATTATTTATTTTAGTCACTCAATTTGTCTATTATCACGTTAATTTCTATAAACAAATTTTACTTCGTTACTTATAACAAATCAAATCACATATCCTTAAACCACTAAGCAAATTCAACTATTCTCTCTTTTTTAGGGTAAACAACGTTGTTAATTACACAAGATAATATAGTATTTGGTTGGCGCGAACTAAATAATATCCACATTAAATTATGTGATAATCTATGAATTATTTATGCGAGATAAAATGTGGAGTAGAGGTACTTGTGTTGCTATTGTAGGGATTAACTTATTAGAAGACAAAATACCCTTCTAGAGTAATTAATTCATATCTAAGATTCTTACATAATGGAGTATTAATTACCGCATAAAAATGCATTCATTATTAATCACCATACCAAAAAAAAAAAAAAAAATTATTAATTACCACATAAACAAACCTTATAATATTACTTTTTACACTATTATTTCCGACATAATAACTTACCTCTAAATCAAACGATCTCTAATGGTATTGGGCTATTTTATCGTTAGGGAGAATTTTTTTATGACTTATTGTATTCCGAGTTACGAGCCAATTTCAGGTATTGTCATTGACCTTATACAACTACTAGTGAACCGATTGGCCCTTCGCGCGATCATAAAAATATTATTTTATTTATGAAATAATCTATTAATTCCTGAATAATAAAATGTTTAAAACTCCTTTAGTTTTCAAATTCAAATAGATTAATGTCCTAAGCTATTTTATTATTGTCACTGATTTCTATTCTTTTTCTTTAATTGTTTTTTTATCAGTTAAGGATTATTAATCATCCGTAAAATAGTTGAATTTTATATAATAATCTATAAAGGTGAAACTATAGTTTATATTTTCTATTAAAGAATCATGAAAGAAAGAGATGAACTTCAATAAAAATTAATCTGTGTTGATATTTGTGTATAAAATTTAAAGATAGTTTTTATTTGTTTATTTACTATATTAAGTATCGATCTAACTCTTATCCTCTACCTCTCAAGAGTTATATTTTAATTTATTAAAAAAAAAAAAAAAACCTTAGAAAAAATGCATCAACAGTAGCCTCTACTACAAAAATAATAAGAAAAGGGAAAAAAACACACGAACGAAATCTCATTGGTCAATTTTTGCCGCATATTTTTCTTTTCTTCTTCTTTCCTTCTTGGCTCCTTTCCCATCCATCCTAAGAAAGAATATCTAGCTTTTCTTCTCTTCTCGCACCGGAACATTAGATTCTTTATAATAACCACTCCACTCTGAAGCTAATATTTTACATCCTCAAAATCACCGAAACTATATTGAAAATTTACAAAATTTAAAACATTTCTCATTTCTTTTTAAAGAAATTCGTATGAATTCAGCACACACCTATAAAAAGGGGAGATAATTTAAAATACAACATAATTTTCAAGCTTCAATTACATTGAGAATTCTTCTTTCAATATTTGTGAATTTTATCATTGACTAATTCCTTTTCATTAAAAATATATAAAATCATTTGACAAAACTTATTATAAAATAACATCTTCACTTACTATTGTTGAATTATTTATCCTTAGCGGCTAACAACTAAGCAGCAAAAACACTAGGGATCTAAGGCTCAGTTGGTTGGCTACCTGAACTTTCACCTTGTTGGTGAGGGTTCGAATCCTCACACTATAGTCCCCTTCCCAATTTCCCCTCCCCCTACCCCCTATGTAATAAAAAAAAATATTTAAAAAAAAAATACATTTACAGACTTATATATTTGTTATATTATAAGTCTGTAAGTGTAACTATTGTGATAGTTGATAATGAAGGTCTAAATATATGTAATAGGTGACCAAAGATAAAAAAAAAAAAAAAAAAAAAAATAAAAAAAAACTGAAACTTTAAAGCATCCCTTTATGGGTTCTTTAAGAGCAGCTATTATCTTGTATTTGAAGAATTGATCGTGGGGTGCAGTACCCATTTCTGGGTTATTTAAAAAGTATTTATTTTTTAGTTTTTGAATATAGCATATTTCACATAATTAAGAGAGTTAAAGAGTGACTTTATGTTTTTTTAACCTAATACATACATGAGGGGGAAAAAAAGGGGGAAAAGGTCAAAAAAAAAAAAAAAAGATAATTGTGTTTCTTGATAAAAAGGAAACATCATTGTATGTTTATTTAGTTGATTTAGCATATTGCTTACTACTAAATTTGGTTCGCGCTTTGCGCGGTCACTTAAAAACTTTACGTAGTAAGTTACGGAATAAGTTTTCCTTATTCTTGAACACTCAAATAGTCAATTTTTTTTACAACTACTAAAATATCTTCAAATTTACTAAAATAAATAGTTTTAAATACAAGCTTATAATTTCAATTCAGAAGTCTCTAATAGAATTTTTATTTCAAAAGCGAAGCGAAAAATTAAATTCATAACATAATAGTATGAAAATATAAATAACCATAACATCATCACACCAATTTTTTTTATTCACATAAGAAATATTTTTTCTAAAACAAAATTTGAAAATATTTATCGTAAAAGAAAGTCAAAAACTTTTTCCTCTACTTTTCATCATTATTTTTTAACTTCATTAAAAAATTAATTTTAGGTGGATTACTTTTTTTGTTACTATACCCTTTTAGTAAATATAAAATGTAGGTAAATATATTTTTGTACATAATTGTATTGTTTATAAATGCATTCTTTATATATGTCATAAGTTAGAATATAATTGACTTTGAAAGATTTCCTTAATCTAAGACTAAAGGAATAAAAAGATAAAATAAGGAAAGTAAGACAGAATTTATAAACTTCCTAACTGAGGGAATGCACAAGAACACAAATCTTGGCCACAAATGGACGTGAATAGCTAGGTGAATGAGGAAATCAAAATAGGGAGATTATGTAAAACCTATCTTCTCTCCTTTTATTCCTTTTTCTCTTTCCATTTTTACCATTTTCATTCCTTCTTTTTCCTCAAATTTACTCATCACCTCTCTTATAACCTTTGCAAATTTTGGCATAATATTATTTTTACTACATTTTCTGTTAATATTTTCTTGGCCCAGATTTTCGCTTAAAATCAGTAAGAATTTTACTCCTAATTTTATGCAAAATCTTCTTCCTCTTTTCTTATATATTTTTTACCATATCAATACTTCCATATACATCTGATAAATTTATCACATGTAGTATTATTTAAAGGAGTCTGAAAAACAAATAAGAAGAAAAGGAGGAGAAAAGAACTTCCATCAACTCTTTTGTTAACTTTATTGTATATTCAGTATGAAAATATAAAATACGTGCATGAAATCTTAAATACACTCTCCTCCTCTACGTACCCCATCAAATTCATCTCTACCTTTTTCGCCAAGCTTTTATCAATATCTCATTTATCCTCATAATATGTCTATTCATCTATTAGAGCCTGTTTGGAAAGCCACCTGGTAATTGGAATTGGTGTAATTACTACCCTAGTAATTACACAGCCTAGTAATTACACAGTATTGTAATTACAATGACCTGTTTGTTTATCATAATGTAATTACAGTGTAATTACAAGCGTCTTTGTTTGGTTGCACAAGTGTAATTACACGATTAGTTTAATTTAAAAATAACATTTGATTATAAAAATTTAAAATTAATATTTAAAAAATATGTGCCTTTATATATGATATTAAATTAGTTATTTAATAATACATTGTTTCTTGAAAATATGTTATTTAATAATCATATATTTGTAACTAATATTGTGAAAAATAATTGATATATAATTTCAAATTAATAATATTTTAATTTTAATTGATTATAAAACTTAAAAGCATACCTTTTTTGTGAGAACATCATGGGATTGGATGTTTGACAAAAAAAGAATATTTATAAATTTAATGCCATAACATTATTCAAATGTTTGACAATAATTCTATCAACTGTAAGTGAAAAATAAACAACATGCAATGTGAAATAACAAGTCAATAGTACTAAAGCAAATATTTTTAAAATAAAAAATATAACCCAAATTCAAAATCCAAAAGAAAAAAAAATATAATACTCTTATGTCAAATTCCAACTTTACATAAGTAAGTTTCAACGTAACATAAGTAAACACTCCTATAATTCAAAAGAAAGGGAAAATATAAGTCTATAACCTTATTCACAATGAAATTCTACTTTAACAACGTACCATTATATGTTAAGTTTGTTAATGACTCATTCTTTCTAATATTAAGAGATGTAGTTTCAAAAATTAGAATATTAATACGGTTATGCTAAATGAATAAAATTAAAAATTAAAAAAAAATATGAGCAATTACATGGAACCACAAGAAGTAAAGGTTGGAATGAGAAGAAAGGAAATGAAATATAAATACTATAAAAAAATATTTTAAAAAATAAAAATATTTAAAAAGTAAAAATAAAAAATAAATTAAATAATAGAAATAAAAAATAAATTAGAAAAGAAAATAAATTAAATAAAATAAATTAAATAATAGAAATAAAAAATAAATTTAAAAAGAAAAGAAATTAAAAAGAAATAAACCAAAAGGTAACCCTGTAATTACAGGGTGTAATTACACTCAATTCTCAGCCCCCCCTTGAGAATTGCAGAGTGTAATTACACCCTCTCAATTACACCCAATTCCCACCTAACTGTGTAATTACCAGTCAAACAAACGAAGCAAATCGTGTAATTACACCCAATTACACCCAATTCCAATTACCTGGGTGGCTTTCCAAACAGGCCCTTAAAGTTGACGCAATAAATTGCTAGGGCAGGCTTGCGGAAAACAATCTTTCGCGTGTGATTCTTTTCCTATCTTCTTGCTACTCCTTTGAAGGGAAAACCTACACACACCAAAAAAAAAAAAAAAAAAAAAAAAGGTGAGGCAACAATTTCATATATAAAGCCAGAAAGAAGCTAAATAGCTTGAAATCAATGGCTACTAGCTTTCTATTTATAGGTTCGACACTTGCTCCTGATATATATACGTTATCAATGTCAAATTAATGAGATTTAATGGGAAGGAAATGTGGATATTAAAAAAGAAAAATTAAGTTAGTGATACAGTGGAGAAAGGATCTGATAAAGAAGGAATTGAACGTGGGTGTATAAGAAATAAATGCTACTCGAATAATAAGGAATGACATAAATAAGGTGTATTTAATTTATTTTATTTTTACAGATTTTCCTAGATAAAAATAAGGGAGAAAAGTAAAAAAAAAAAAATATGAGAAAACCATGAATGCTACATAACTGATCTTTTGAGATTTATAGTAGAAAGCAAAATAGGATTAGACTATTGGGCTTCTATAGTTATTGCAGTGTTATAACGTGAGGGAGTGAGAGAGTTTTAACCTCTGTTAATTAACATGAAGCATGTAACAGCAATGGGAAATAACTGAAATCTTTAATTCTTTTAGATTTTTTTAAAATGAAGTAAATGGAAAAATGAAAGGAAAATGGCAAAAAAAAGATAAATAGGTTTCTTGGCCATAGAGAGGTGCCGCATCACCTTGTCTATGCCTAGGTTTATAATATATATTGATTTTTACTCATACTCTGTCAAATTATAGTTTAAAAAGATGTTGAATCCACATAGATTGGTTTATCTATTCTACAGATGTTTCTTATTTTAACTAGTTCTTGGACACGTGCGTTGCACGTGTATTCCATGCTAATGAGTACAAACTTCTTAAAACATTAGAAATAATATTAGAATAAGTGTGTGACGAGTTGCAGAAAATTTGAAAGGGAAGAATACATTCTCAAATTGATGAACAATTAGCTTATACGATCAACGTTTATTATTGTTGCAAAGTACAATCTAACCAAAAATTACTAAATGAAATTGAAAGGATATCCTTTGCCTTTTTTTTTTCTGTTACTTTGGTCGGAGGGTTACTATTATATTTTGTAGTTGTACACAGTGTATAACCTTTCTTATTTAGTTCTTTTAGTATATCAAACATTCAATTATCTGATATTTCAACAACACATATTTAATGTGAATATGAGCAACAACACTTATGATTACAAATACTTCATGTCTTAAAATTAAGAAATAGTAACATCCGCTTTTTTGGCATATGTATCAAGAAGTTGTTGTCGAATAAAAGTAGTGTTTTTTTACAAGTTGTATGAAAATTCGATTAACATATGTCTCCATTAGAATGGCGCGGGCTAGTAGATCATTATCAACTCCATGTTGTACACCTGCAAACGAATTAGTAGTTATTTGTTAAATTGGCATATATATAAATCAGAATTGTACGTATAGGTTCCCTTTGGAACCATAAAAAGTAAATTAATATAGGTTGCCTTTGTTTGATTCAAACATGTGATTCTTTCATCTGTGAACTTATTACCAAAACAAAAATTGTTGAATATATATATATATATATATATATATCTTAATCTTTCACCTAAAGATACTTTTAGAGCATTTATCTGGCATTTGCTTATAATTATGATAGATTTGATTGATGGGTTATTAATTTGGGCTGCATTTCTTGACGTAAGATTTTTCCAGCTATTTTCCTTATTCACAAAGAACACATGATGTGGTATTTTTTGTTTTGCCATCCGTTCCGTCTTTTTTATTTCTATTTTAGTAAATGCAAAATCTTATAGGTGAAACAAACAAAGGAATCACAAAAAATAGACATACTTTACCATAATGCAATAGGTTGTGTGAAGATAACTCCAAATTTTGTATTAGAGAAATTGATTAATAGTGAGGTTATGCGATCGACTTAATTGTTGAAAATTGAATTCTGAGAGAAAGACACGACTTGCATATTGGATAATCATATTTCTACATGTTAAATTGTAACACCAGATTAACCTTAAATAATAAATGATAATCTAACAGTCATTTGAATGGAGCGGATGCAAATTGTTTACGCAAATTGGGAATGCTAATCGCCCAACTTTCCCAACCAACAATGGCTTTTTATTATATATTTACATGATAAAAATATTCCAATTTCAATATTATGTACATAACTTTTCTAAAAATTAATAAAATACAAATTCATGTATGTTAATTCGTATGACTATCAAAAAGGTATTCTAAAGAATATGAAAATTCGCAATTGAAAATGGTGTAGCTTACACATCTCACAAAGTATTAGATATTGTTACCAAACCATACAATGAAAAATAAAAAAACAAAACAGGAAAGGGAGAGAAACAGAAGATGAATGACGTTGCAGTATCCATACGCATAAAGAAAACTAAAAAAAAAAAATATAGAATGACATTGCAGTAAATGATTTATTTAGGTCTAAAGAAATATGAAGGAAAAAATATAATGGGATCACATACAATACTTTATAAGTTTAGAGGGCATATATTTTTATGAATTTTTATTCCTTTGGTCATTTTATTTATTAAAATATTTAGAATATTTTATACACATGACACGACATAGCAAGGTAAAGTATCATTAATCAACTATAAAATTAGCAAAATACTCAAGACAAAATATTAAAAAGGAAATCAACTTACCTGGTTTGGTACTTGTAAACTGATGTGTATGTTGCAAATTGTGAGCAGGTCTGCCAAATTAAAAGAACAATATTTTTACTATAAAAAGGGAATTTTTCACTTAGGCAATAATTTGATAGAAAGAAGAATTGCTTAATTGAAGTTGCCCATTTTGTTTAATATTTGAGCATAATTTAGCAAATAGATAAAGGATTAAAAATGACTTACATGCATTGTATATGTGGAATGAGCAATTGGTTAACTGATAGCTTTTGAACTTCGATAGCTTCTATTGATCCAATATTATAGCAGAAAATGCATTGCTTTTATAGTATTTAGTCCGCCTGTGGATTAATGATACATTAATACATTACGTTGATAGGGAGGGAGCTCAAAAGGTTTATTAAGATTGAAAACTTAAAGGATTTGGTATGGCATCAGAAGCAAAATTTAATATAAATTTTTTATTTATGCTAATTGATGAAAGAAAACAAGGAATTTGGCAAAGTAGGAACT
This sequence comes from Lycium ferocissimum, assembly GCF_029784015.1. Taxonomy (NCBI): domain Eukaryota; kingdom Viridiplantae; phylum Streptophyta; class Magnoliopsida; order Solanales; family Solanaceae; genus Lycium; species Lycium ferocissimum. The sequence continues at coordinate 26,060,043 of NC_081349.1, read as the reverse complement.
ACAAAGTCAAAAGCTGTTGAAAGTTATTCGAGAAAATACATAAAAAAACCCCCAACGTATACTCGGATTAATTATGACGCACCCAACCTTTGCGGGCGACCTATTATCCCCTGGCCTTATTTTTTCTGTATTTTTGTACCATTTTTTGGCTAACGTGGCACAATCAAAATTTGATGCCCAGTTGCACAGTGGAGAGTGTGCAACACTCTCCGCCACGTCAGTGCCACGTCACTGTCACGTCTTCTTCTTCTTCTTCTTCTTCTTCTTCTTATTCTTCTTCATTTTAAGAAATCAATCAACCCATTTTCCTCCACTAACACACATATATTCAATTTCATCATCAATCATAAAAAGTTTATTTTCAAGAAATCAACCAACCCATTTTCTTCCTTCATTAACACACACACATTCAACCCATTTTCTTCCTCCATTAACACACACACATTCAACCCATTTTCTTCCTCCATTAACACACACACATTCAATTTCATCATCAATCATACATATCTTTTCAAGAAATCAACCAACTCATTTTCTTCCTCCATTAACACACACACATTCAACCAATTTTTTTCCTCCATTAACACACACACATTGAAGGCAACCAGTCCATTTGAAGGGCAGTTCGTGCAATTTCTTCATTGTTTATTTTGAAGAAATAAACAATATAAACAATGAAGGGCAGTTCGTGTAATACACATTGAAGGGCAACCAGTCCATTTGAAGGGCAGTTCGTGCAATTTCTTCATTGTTTATTTTGAAGAAATAAACAATATAAACAATGAAGGGCAGTTCGTGCAATAAATATTTTTGAGCAACCAGTCCATTTGAAGGGCAGTTCGTGCAATTTCTTCATTGCTTATTTTGAAGAAATAAACAATATAAACAATGAAGGGCAGTTCATGCAATAAATATTTTTGAGCAACCAGTCCATTTGAAGGACAGTTCGTGCAATTTCTTCATTGTTTACTTTGAAGAAAATGGGTTGAATGTGGGTGTGTTAATGGAGGAAGAAAATGGGTTAAATGTGTGTGTGTTAATGGAGGAAGAATATGGGTTGGTTGATTTCTTGAAAAGATATTTATGATTGATGAAAGAAATTGAATGTGTGTGTGTTAATAGAGGAAGAAAATGGGTTGAATGTATGTTGTTAATGGAGGAGGAAAATGGGTTGAATGTGTGTGTGTGTGTTAATGTAGGAAGAAAATGGGTTAAATGTGTGTGTGTTAATGGAGGAAGAAAATGGGTTGAATGTGTGTTGTTAATGGAGGAAGAAAATGGGTTGAATGTGTGTGTGTGTGTTAATGTAGGAAGAAAATGGGTTGAATGTGTGTGTTAATGGAGGAAGAAAATGGGTTGATGGATTTCTTGAAATGAAGAAGAAGAAGAAGAAGAAGAAGAAGAAGAAGAAGAAGAAGGGTTTAGTGATGAAGAAGACAAAATTAATGGAGGGTTTAATGGTTAATTAGAGGTTAATTAGTGTAAATATAATTAATAAAAGAAAAATTAAATGAAAAAAAGAAAGGAAAAGTGGCAGTGACGTGGCATCAATGTGGCGGAGAGTGTTGCACACTCTCCACTGTGCAACTGGGCATCAAATTTTGATTCTGCCACCTCAACCGAAAAATGGTACAAAAATACAGAAAAAATAAGGCCAGGGGGGTAATAGGTCGCCCGCAAAGGTTGGGTGCGTCATAATTAATCCGAGTATACGTTGGGAGGGGTTTTATGTATTTTCCCAAAGTTATTTCATACAGTAGTAATTATTTAGCATCTAATAGGATCCCATTAAATCACATACCCACTAACTACTGATCTTTAAATTCCCTATATTCATCCAGAAATTTGAATGTACAATAGTATGTATTCTTTCCATGTAACGTTTTATAATGTATTGAAGGTATAATTAACATTCAATATGATAACATTAAATAAGACACCCACTTTAATATTCAAATGCAGCCAAGAAGTAGTGGCTTTTTGTTTCTGTACGTATATATCTTTTTTTTATTGGATGAGGGGTATTATTAGATATTTAATTAATTAAATTTTGATTTTGATTTAGTGTAGGGGCAAAATCGTAATCCAACTTTGAAGATGGAAGCTTCCCACTTTTAGTATAATATGATGATTACTCTTTGAGAGAATCAGAAATAGTGAGTTGGTACAGAATTAATTAAAAATGCGTAAATAGAGCAACGAAGATATATTTTGGTTTTTCACAAATATAATAAAAAGTGTTGAGATCCTGACTTATCTTGATATTTCTATTATAAAGTAAATTCTTTAATATTCAATTCCTGTTTCTCATAAATGTATAAATGCCTCTCACGATTACATTTATATATTATTACTTAAGTTGAACAATCAATTGCACTCCTCTCGGTTATACAAATTAATTATCAAAATAGTAATATTTGAGAACCAGAAATATATGTTTGAACTGAAACATGCTCTTTATAGTAAGTCCCTTTCGGTTACCTTACTTGCTATAACTAATTATTACACTATCTGTCTCTCTCGATAACAAATAAGTGTAAAATTAATTATAACATAAACGAGATAGATGTTACTAAATAAATGTTAACATCTATCCATACCAATATTAACGTTATTAAAAACTTTTTTTTTATTACATAGGGGGTGAGGAAGGGGATTACAATGTGGGGATTCGAACCCTCACCAACAAGGTGAAAGTTCAGATAGCCAACCAACTAAGCTACTAGATCCCTGCAACGTTATTACCTCTTCCGCCTCTCTCGATTACAAAATTAGTAATACGTCAATATATAGTATAAAATAGATAGATGTTAACAAATGAAATAACATCTAACTGTAAAGCGGATAAAAAATAAATAAAAAGATTCAGCTCTGGCATGTGAAACTGAGGAATAATATATACTATTATATAGAAATATCAAGCTCCATCATTTTCCCAACAGAAAAGAAAGTTACTCCATATTGGAGTTAGTACAACCACGGAAATATCGATGTCCATTAAATAAGAAAATAGAAGAAATATTCAAGAAGAAGAATTCAGCTATTTAATTAAAAGTAGGAACTAGAACAATTTCCTATACTGAATAACTACAGAAAAGGCTAAGGAATAGAACAATGTATTTTTAGCACTTTCTCCTCTCCTCTTCGTAATTGCCCTTCAAGCAGCTGAGCTTGTTCAATTTGTAGATTCTTCCAATGTCATGTAAATCAATTTATTTTTCTTCTTTTGGCAAGTTGTCAGGTTGCCTTGAAATTGAGCTCATCTCCTTTAAACAAGAAGTTGTCAAGTACCATTTGATTTTTCTCTTGTTTTGTCTTTCTTTTTTTTTTTTTTTTTTTTTTTTTTTTTTTTTAAGAAACAAGTGGTACATACATAGCTATTTTTATCGTGAGCTCATGTGGACATTTCTTTAAATTTCAGCAAGTGGCCATTGTAGTTGTATGCTAATAGTATTTAACCAACAAATATGTTTAGTTGATACAATCTTCTTTTCCTCTTATTTTTGCTCACATGCTCCATTAACTTATGAGTTTTTAATATATTAATAATTTATGATATTTCCTGCAAAGAAAATAAAATTATTAGTATTGAATTTTAAATAATAACTTAGCTTATACATGGTATTTTTTTTCTCTTATCAAATTCCCTCATACTTAAACGCTTGCTTGTCCTAAATATAGATTAACATGTAGGAGTTTCACCACTGTTTAACATTCTAAATAGCCCAGCTATATATCAGTTCCCTAGTTATTTTCCTACATAGTTATTTTCATCAGCAACTTCTCAATACTTCCCACTGTTTTTGGACTATTATCTAAACTTCTACCTGGTTCGTCTTTTTTTTTTTTTTTTTTTTTTTTTTTTTTAACACTTTCACCACAATTTCTTTCTAAGTTCGAAATGGCTTCAGATGAAGGAAATGTTAAGGTCCCACAACACGACTCCTCACAAAATGACACCCCACAAAATGAGTTACCCCACTTAGACACAAGTAATTTTATCTAAACTGAAGCGGCAGATTGGGCCTTTACAAAGTTACGTCGTAAACTTATTGACGAAAGAGGCGTTGATTTTGCTTCACATGATGGTCCACAATTCAAGCACATACTTGACACGATTGAACTTTTGCATTGGAAAGAGTTTGCTAAAAACCCAGGAGAAGCAGTATTAATTTTAGTTCGGAAATTTTACGTGAACATAAAGTTAAAGAGTCTCTACTCAACAGTTCGAGGTAAGACTATAATTTTTACTCCTGAAGCACTTAACAAAGTATATGACACTCCGGATTTAGATGATCATGTTTTTCGAGGGTTGTCACAAGAAACAAATTGGGATGTATTTACCCCACCAATTTGCCCGAATGGGATCGACTGGCACTATAACGATCAGGGAAGGAGAGATTGGTTTCCTGCTAGGAATCTCAGCATACCAGCCAAAATTTGGATGTTATTTCTGAATGATCGGCTAAAACCAGAACAGAACACTACTGAAATAAAGGTGGACAGAGCAGAATGTCGGGCTAGTTATTTGTGATCCTTATAATCTCTCCTCTCATTTTCTCTCTCCTCTCATATACAACGGTAAGTTAGCTCCTCCCCCCCTCCCAACCCCCTACCCCACCCACCCCCCAACCAGGCCAACCCAACTGGCGACCGGCGACCACCACCACTGGTTCCGGCCGAGATCTCTCTCTCTCCTCTGTTCTCTCTTTTCTCTTCTTCTTCCTTTCTTGTTTTTTCTCCTTTTTCTCTTTTTCTTTCTCTTCTACGACCGGGAACCCTCCACCAGTAGGTTTCCGGGCAGTTTCTGCATAGGTAATCGAGTTTTCCGGCAGTTCCGGTTGGTGAACAGTGATTCCGGTCAAAAAATAGTATTTCCGGCGGCAAACAGAGATTTCTCGGTGGTGAACAGGTTTTACTTACTTGGAGTTGGTATGTAACGACCCATTTGGTCGTTTAGCACTGTTAGGCCTAATATTCCTAAAACACCCTTTTCGTGATCTAATCTTGCTGTCTATAGTCTGCGATAACGGGTATAAGTATTTAATGCCATGAATAGGATATGTTGGCATAGCTTTTGGGATAAGACTATGTGTATTAAAATGTGTAGTGGCATCTTATGATAGTGGGTGGGCCAAATAAAACTTACGTGTAAAACACAAGGGGAAAAGCAACGTGTGACTAATAATGTATGAGTTGGTGGTGGCATTGTAGATTAATTAGCATGTGTCCCCACGAGTCCACTAAGTGGATGAAAACATATCCATCTTTTGCTGTATAATTCATCATTCTGTTGGATACAAGTTTGCACGCGGTTTAAGCAAATTGGGATATAGAAAATTAATTATATGTTTAATTGGTTGAATTTTGGAGTATAGTGAAAGACAAAAGGGATTAACTAGATTATTAGTGGACAAATCCATGAATTTCCACGCGGCAACGTTGTTATATATGCAGTAGCCATATTTTGCAGAGAAAAAGGGATCAACGTGATCTATTGCTTAGTAACAACTAGGTGTTTATAGATTTTTATTTAGTACAAAAATATTAGTGGAAGATGTATTACACATTTTAATATTGGCAAAGCATGCTAGTGGTCTACATTTTAATATTGGCAACTCTTTATTATAAGAAGGCATGCTATTACATGTTGGAAGACTCATTACACACACTTAAATATTAGTTCATCTAATGCATGCATGATATAAAATAGACAATTAAAATTGAGAAGTGAGGAAGTGAGTCTAACGGCCGTAAGCCGAGACTAGTGGGGAACATTGGGAGCACCGTGACACAAAATCGGTTTTATATTTTATGACTTAGTGCCATTCCATAGTGGACACGTGAGAGAGCACAAGGTGTCATCCCACAAAGAAAACAACAAATGGATGAACAACACAAAATTGCCACATTTTCATCTTCCAACATACTCTAAAGAGAGAGAGAAAATTCGTCCATGTCCATGGCGCCAAGTGAAGCTCGGCCGACTTCCTTTCCTTTCCCCGCCCCCACAACATTAAGAGGATGAATTTCGAGTTCAATTAAAGGAAGAAAAACGAGGGCAACGGCCATGGCAACTCACGGCCATGGTAGATTTTGGAACAACTTAAGTTTCTAAAGTGTTATAATTAAATTCGAGGTGAGTTTAATATTTCTCACTACATGTTTTAAATATGATTTGGAAGTTCGTAAATTAGTAGACGCGGAGTCGGATGTAAGAAATGGTATGTTGATGTTGAGGTCTTGTTTGGAACGTGTTGGGGTTGTTTTAAGTTGAAAATGGTGAATTAATTTTAATTAGTATTGTTGTTGTGTTGTCATGGATTAAATGATGAAATTAAAGAGAATCGATGGTTAAAGTTGAGGTTATAATTGTTTTATGGGCGATTTGAAGTTGTGTATTTCGGTTGAGTTTGATTAGTGTTGTCACTATTATGGTATTGTATTGGTAGATAAATTGTTTATGATGAAGGAATGGAAATAGATTTATTTGGTTTAGTATGTTAATTGTGTTCTTTGGTTAGGAATGTTTTTGGACTTGTGTTTTCATTAAGTTGGAAAGAATAATTATATGTTAAGAGTATACATCATATTGATGTTGGATTGGTTGTATGTGGTTGGTTTAGATACAGAGAAAACGTCGCTAAACATGTCTGAAAAGGAGTTACTATAACGTTAGAATACGTTTGAATCTCCCCAATAACTTAACCATAGTTGTTGGCGCCTTAATATAGGTTGATATTATTGGAAAGCGTACACATATTGTGTGACGAATAAACACTAAAGACCTTGTCGATCGGAAGCACTTGAAGGGGAAAAAGCTTTGGCGTGAAAGTTAGAAGTGACACACAGTTCGTGATGAGGTAGGTTACGGTTTTACTTTATGTCTAGACTCCGGTTAACAACGTATGTAGATAGTAGTGATTGACGGGAAAGCATGATAGGTCTTCGGGCATGGTGTGGAGGTAAATTCCATCTAGGTTGATATTATCAAATTTGTTACATTTGGAGCTTATGCCGTTATTGGCAATCTTTTATTGACTCGTATGCATTATTGTGATATTGTTATGTGGTACATCCTTTGTATTGTGATTTCATGTACTTGAAAGGGAAGAGTAATATTGATTATTGAGCCGTAGACAATAATATGACTTGTACTTGTTTATTGCATTTTTGGTAATATAGTTGGAGGCCATATCATGCGCTGACTTGCTTTTACGTATTACTTTTATGTTGTCACAATGGTGAGGAGAGTGATTGAGAGACTCGGGGGTTTGCGGAGATTGAGTGTGACAGAGAGACTCAGGGTTTTTGTGGGAGATTGAGAGTGTGAGAGAGACTCAGGGTTCTGTAGGAGATTGAGGTAACCAGGAGAGAGACTCACGAGGGTCTTTGCGGAGGGTTGAGAGTAATTGATAGCCTCCGTGGTTTTACTGTAGGAGGCACGAGTGGTACATGGACTTCGCGGGTCCCCCGCCCAGGTCGCATGACTTCTGAGCATTGCCATAGCATGTGTGTACGGGAGTGGGTGTGAAGAGGTGACTCTTTGCGTTGCATAACATTTACATAGCACGACATTGCGTTGCATAGCACTCCATTTGAATGGTCATTATGTCATTGCATAGCACGTTCTCGATTGATTCTTGATTTGTGAATTACCGAGTTGTTGTTTGTGAGTATTTATTTTAAAATTTGGATGGAATCGAGGTTTATAGAATTCTCCCTAGGCTTATAATGCGAGATATTGAGATCCTTGTGACTATCGTTAATGAAGACTTTCTCGTGTGCTAGATGTGTGTGTGTTTGATTATTTATCTTCTTTACTTGTTAGTTGCTTCTTGTTTATATACGTGAACTAACCATTGTCGGCCTATGATACCTACGAGCCTTGTGTTGTGCTCATACTACTCTTGCTACGCTCCGCACATTGGAGTGTAGAGTTATTTTCGGGTGATGTTCGAAGTCTCGCGAAGTCGCGAGGCATTTGTCAAAGCGTTTGGGTGAGCTATTTGAGATATTGCAACCCGAGTCTCTCCTTAGATTTCTCATTGTTCTCTGTCCGTAAACGAGTCGAATCCGGTTTGAGTCTATTATCTACTTCAAATTGTAAACTTCTTGGCTCGTACGAGTCTAGACCAAGTTACGGGAATTTCTTATAATAAAAGTATTTATTCCGCATGTTGTATCAAATTAAGGTAATTCATGGGAAGGGTTCGCCCGCGGGGAGGGTTAGTGTGGGTGCCCGCACGATCCGTGATTTGGGTCGTGACAAGTACCTCCGATAACTATTTCTGTCGTTTAGCCTTATAAATTTTGCCTACTTTCGCCTAATTGAATACCTATTTCTCCGCATAGACTATTACTAACTTGTGCTCCCATTATTGATCCTTCGTTTGTCTTAGATTAACCTTTCACTAGCGTATATTTGCCTTATCGGCTTTGGTGAGGGATGGTAGACTGTGGTCATGTTCTCGGTTGGGATCGGGGACTAGGGTTGGGGGAGCTAAGGGGGTTGGGGGAGCTTAGATTGAGAGTAGGGTCTTGGGATATTGGGACTTTATTGGGAAAGTCCGTAGAGTTAGTTAAGATTCTTAAAAAGGAATTAATATAGCTTGTCCGAGAGACTAAATGGGTGAACCTAAAGCTAAGGATGCGGTGGTCAAGCTTTGGTTTTGGGCAAGTTGAGGTATAGGAATGGGGTAGGGATCTTAGTAGATAGTGAGCTTAGAGATCGGTGGTAGAGGTTAGGAGGATCGACGACAGGATGATGGCGATTAAGTTAGTCGTTGGAGGTTAAGTTGAACATTATTAGTGCCTACGCGCCACAGTGGGTTTGGACGGGAGGTGAAAGGCGGCAGGGGAGGACTTGGACGAAGTGGTGTGTAAGTATCTGCGCCCTGCGAGGTTTATTCATAGGAGGAGATTTCAACGGAACGTTGGCTCTGTTTCGGGGGTTATGACGAGGTGCGTAGGGGATTTGGCTTCGGGGACGGGAATGGTGGAGGAGTCTCGCCTTCCCAGATTTCAAAGCTTTTGGATTGGTGGTAGCCAACTCATGTTTTCCAGAAGAAGATGAGCACTTGTAACCTTTCTAGCTCTCGTGAGCGCAACGCAAATAGACTTCTTGCTTCTTAGAAAAGATGATAAAAGGCCTGCGTAAGACCTGCAAGGTCATCACCGAGTGAGAATCTTACGACCCAACATAAGCTATTGGTGATGGATTTGGAGATAAGAAGGAGAGGAAGAATAAGGTTGTGGATGACCGACCGAGGATTAGGTGGGGGGAGTTTGATTCCGTCTAGTGCCCTAGAGATGGGGAGAAGTTGATGGCTATGGGAGCGTGGGATAGTAGGGGGACGTGAGCGATGTGGGAGGGCACGGCGTACCGCATCCCAGGGCGACTAGAGGAATTGGAGGTCTCGGGAAGGCCGCCGTGGTGGGCACCGAGGGGGATTGGTGGTGGAATGAGAAGTCCAAGGGAAGGTAGAAGCAAAAAGAGCGAGGCATATATGAAGCTGGTAGATAGCAAGAATGATGAAAGCGGACGAACGGGGAAAAAGTATAAGATGGCGAAAAGGAGGCGAAGTTGGCCCGGTTTCGACGATAAAACGACCCAACGCACCCTTTATGCGAGAACTAGAGGACGGTGGGGATAAGAAGCTATTTAAGCTCGGCGAGAGAGAGGAAGGAACGCGACTTGGATCAAGTGAAGTGCATCGGGACGGAGATGACGAGTGTTGTGGTACGGGAAGCCGCCATTCGAGAGATGGCGATCCTCTTTCACCGTGAACTCTTGAACGAAGGAGCGGACGGAGACATTGTGTTGGGAGACTTGGAGCACTCCCGATAGGCGTCGCGACTTTGGTTATTATAGGAGTATAAGGTAGAGGAGGTTAAGGAGGCATTGCGTAGGATACGCGAGGGGAAGGGCGGCCCGGACGACGGATGCTTGGAGAAATTTTGGAAGAATGCGGTGGGGAATTAGGCTTGGAGTGGCTGACTAGATTGTTTAATGTCATTTTCAAGACAGCGAAGATGCCGGAAGAATGGAGATGGAGTACAATGATTCCCGTGTACAAGAACAGGAGACATTGAAAGCCGCAACAAGTATGAGGTATCAGTATAAGTCGCACTATGAAAGTGTGGGGAAGGGTGGGTGGAAATGAGGGTGAGGAGAGTGTGTCTATTTCGAGAGAACCGTTGGATTCATGCGGGCGCTTGACTACGGAAGCCATTTATATTGTAAGGAGATTGGTGGAGCAAGATAGGAGCGGAAGAGGGACTTGCACACGTATTCATCGACCTAGAAAAGGCCACGACAAGGTACCAAGAGAGGTCTATGGAGATGCTTGGAGGCTAAAGGTGTACCCGTGGCACATTAGAGCGATAAAGGACATATGATGGAGCTAAGACCGGTGGACCTGCAGTAGAGGAGACTCGGAGCACTTTCCCCGTTCTGATGGGGTTGCATCAGGGATCAGCTCTTAGCCCGTTTCTATTTGCCTTAGTGATGGATGAATTGATGTGACAAATACAAGGTAAGGTGCCTTGGTATATGTTGTTCGCAGATGATATAGTCCTGATTGACGAGACTCGCAACGGAGTTAACGATAGTGGAGGGTCGGGAGAGCCGACGTTGGAGTCTAAAGGATTTAGAATGAAAAGTAGACCGAGGCGAGAATACTTGGGTGCACCGTGTTCGTTAGCGTACAGAAACAGTTGATGAGGAAGTGAGGCTTGGTACCTGTGCCATTCAAAAGAAAGGAAGTTTCAAGTATTCGGTCTATTATGGGGAGATGGGGATATCGACGACGTTTTCACATCGTATTGGTGCGAGTGGATAAAATGGAGACTCGCCTCCGAGTTGTCGTGTGATAAGAAAGTGCCTCCAAAACTTAAAGGCAAGTTCTACAAAGTGGTGGTTAGACCGACTTTATTGTACGGAGAGCGGAGTGTTGGCCAGTCAAGAAATGTCACATTCAGAAGATGAAAGTCGCGAAAATGCGAATGCTGCGGTGGATGTGTGGACACACTAGGAGGGATAAACTTAGGAATGAAGATATCCGAGACAAGGTGGGAGTGGCATCGGTGGAGGACAAGATAAGGGAAGCGAGGCTGAGATGGTTTGGGCGTGAAGAGGAGAGACACGAGATGCTCCGTGCGGAGGTGTGAGAGGTTGGCTATGGATGGTTTCGGGAGAGGTAAGGGAGGCCAAAGAAGTATTGGGGAGAGGTGATTAGACGGATATGGCACGGTTTCGACCCACCGAGGACATGACCTTAGATAGGAGGTTGTGGAGGGGCTCGATTAGGATAGAAGGCTAGTGGCTTACCCTTTCACCATAGTAGTTGCGGTTTAAGCTCATTTGTTTATTGCCTTTTGGTTTATGCATTTGATTAGTCTGCTTATATTTGTTGGGCCGTTATACTTGGATTATTTTATTTATCTATAGTAGTTAATGTCTCTTTCTTTCCGACTATTCTACCATGACTTTCTCGCTTTTGGTATTCGTGTTATCATATTGTTTTCGATATCTGCTTGGACCTATCGTGACCTTTTGTCTCTGTCTTCCTCTCTCTCTCTCTTGGTAGTGCTGGTCTTTCGGAAGTCAACCTTTCGAGGTGGGGGGACACTCGTACACCTCTCTTCCCCGCACCCACATGGTGGGATTATACTGGGCTTGTTGTTGTTGTTGTAGTTATTTGTGAAAATATCAAACGTTGTTGAACAAACCGAGCGGTGAGATCTTTTTACCATAGGTCAACTATCACCAGGTTGATTTGTCATTTTGGATTACAGTCATCTCCTACGTTGGAATTTCGCCATCCCAATGTTGGGTTAATTCTTTCCTTGGGTCACATCAAAGCTTTGTCAGTAGGCTTGGGTAAATTCTTTCCTTGGCATTATGTTGAAGCGGTGGTTTTTCTTTTACAGATTTGCTTTTGCTACCATTATGTTGAATACAATAGTATTGCCCCTAAGTAACTTTTTTCCTTTTTTGTGTTATTGTCTACTCCTTGCCTTTTTTTCCATTTTTTCCCAAGTAAGGTCACATCATCGTCCTCTTGTATTCCCGGCATGTAAGTAAAGAGATACTTTATTAGTATTATATAAGATAAATTGGCCTTGTCATATTTCCCAACAGTTCTATAAAATTGTTAACACTTTTTTTTTTCATTTTTAATGAGTAGGATAACTTTTATATATATTATTAAATATATATATACACTAAAGTCTATATATATATATATATATATATATATATATATATTCATTAAAGTATGGCTAAATATTTTATCATTGGAAATTATATTATATAAAAAAAAAATTAAAAAAATGTACTAGACTTCCACGTAGAAGTACCTACACACACATGCACTCTCTCAACTACTAAAATATTAGAAGTTAACCTATGTATTTGATTTAATACATTACCCCAAAAGACAAAAACTCTTCTTTTTTTTTTTTTTTTTTCATTTTGTTATAGACTTAAAATGTGATGTATGTAATTCATTACAGCATATACATACACATAGAAAGAAGAATATATATATATATAAGTAAAAAGAATTGTTGAAGCCTGTTTGTCAAAGATTCTGGTGACGTAAGGCTTCAAACGATGATCGTTCACTTTGAACTTTTCTCCCCTATCCTTATTTTGTATTTCGATTGCACCATAGGGGGTTACTTTTGTTACGATATATGGTCCTGTCCAATGGGACTTGAATTTTCCCGGGAATAATCTCAACCGACTATTGTACAATTGGACTTGATCTCCAATGTTAAAATCTTTATGGCGAATGAAATTATCATGCAATCCTTTGTTTTTTTCTTTGTACAATTTAGCATTTTCATATGCTTCAAGTCTGAATTCCTCCAATTCATCAAGCTGCAACAAACAATTTTTACTGCGCATCTGGCAAATTTAGATTCAACAATTTTATATCCCAATAGGCTTTAAGTTCCAATTCCATAGGTAAATGACAAGTTTTTCCAAAAACTAGTCTATAAGGAGATGTGCCTATGGGAGTTCTGAAAGCAGTTCTGTATGCCCATAAAGCATCATCTAATTTTAAAGACCAATCTTTACGAGAGGAACCAACAGTTTTTTCTAAAATTCTTTTCAACTCTCCGTTGGATACTTCTACTTGCCCGCTTGTTTGAGCATGATATGGAGTCCCTGTTTTATGAGTTACACCATATCTTGACAACAAACTAGCGAATTGTCTGTTTATAAAATGAGTTCCCTGATCACTTATGATAACTCCTGGAGTTCCAAATCTAGAAAAAATATTTTTCTTGAGAAAAACACAAACAACACGAGCATCATTTGTTCTAGTAGCAATTGCTTCTACCCTCATTGAAACATAATCAACCGCCACTAAAATATATTTGCAGCCTTTTGAAAGAGGGAAAGGACCCATAAAGTCAATTCCCCACACATCAAATATTTCACATACTAGAATAGAGTTAAGAGGCATCTCGTCTCGTTTTGAAATGTTAACGCTTCTTTGGCATTTGTCGCAAGTAGCAACATAATTTCTTGCATCCTTGAACAGAGTAGGCTAGAAAAAGCCAACTTCAAGTATTTTTGCGGTTGTTTTTCTCCCTCCACAATGTCCTCCTACTACTCCATCGTGGCAATGACTTAAGATGTTGTTCATTTCGGTCTCTGGTACACATCTTCTGATTATTTCATCTGCACAAAATTTAAACAGGTAAGGATCTTCCCAGTAGTAATGTCTTGCATCTTTTTTCAGTTTTTTTTTTTTTTTTTTTTTATTCATAAGAAAAATCTTTTGGGATCCATCCTCCAGCCAGATAATTGGCGATGTCAGCAAACCAAGGTGGCTGGTTTACAACTGTTGTGATTGCATAGATATGTTCATCGGGAAATTCCTCCTTGATATCGGATATTTCACTAGGAGAGTTTTCCAGACGTGACAAATGATCAGGTACCTGATTTTCTGGTCCTTTTCTGTCTTTTATTTCAAGGTCAAATTCTTGTAAAAGGAGTATCTATCTTAACAATCTAGGTCTGGCATCTTTCTTTGTTAAGAGATACTTTAAAGTTGCATGATCAGTGAATACTGTAACTTTTGTTCCTATCAAATAGGAATGGAATTTGTCAAACGCAAATACTACCGCCTTGATAGTTCTTTCTCAGTTGTGGCATAATTTCTTTGAGCTTCATTGAGCGTTCTACTGGCGTAATAGATAGGCTTGAAAATCTTGTCTTTCTTTTATCCCAATACGGCACCAACTGCTGTGTCACTCGCATCACAAATTATTTCAAATGGTTGGCTCTAATCAGGAGAAACAACAATTGGGGCATTGGTCAATTTTTCTTTGAGGATCTCAAATGCTTTCCTTTAATCATCTGAAAATTCAATCTTCACATCTTTCATTAGTAGGTTAGTCAGTGGTTATGAAATTTTTGAAAAATATTTTATAAACCTTCTGAAACCTTCTGTAAAAACCTGCATATCCTAATTAACTTCTAATGCTTTTAATAGTAGTAGGAGGGATTAATCCTGCTATAAGATCAATTTTTGTCTTATCCACTTCTATCCCTTTAGCGGTAATTTTATGTTCTAAAACAATTCCTTCTGTTACTATAAAATGATATTTTTCCCAGTTGAGAACTAGATTTTTCTCTTCACATCTTTTAAGCACCAAAGTTAAATGATAGAGACAATCTTCAAATGTCTTACCAAAAAGTGTGAAATCATCCATAAAAATTTCAAGGAATTTTTCAGTCAAATTGCCAACATGCAACGCTGGAATGTAGCAAGAGCATTACAAAGTCCAAATGGCATTTTTTTGGTACGCATACATACATTGGGGGCATGTGAATGTGGTCTTATCCTGATCTTCTGGAGAAATTGATATTTGATTGTATCCAGAATATCCATCAAGAAAACAACAAAACTGTGACCTGCAACCTTAACTGTTCTGTACCAGTACCATTTTGCGTCTGTGGTATGATCCACTTTAAATTTAAGTGATGTTTTTCTCTTACAATCACTTTCTAGCACCTCACAATAATTACTCCCTTTTGAGAAATTTTGTTTGTCAGAGAGGATTAAAATTGGTTTTGTACCTTTGTCCATGTCGTGCACGCTCGATAGTCTATGTTCATAATTAGGGGAAATTCATGGCTAAGTCCCAAACTTGTCTTTGCTTGCATTGAATCAAGTAGAACAAGAGAGATAACTCTGTGGAACCTTCTTATTTTCATGACACTTCGCATCTTGTCAAACTGCAGCAACTCTTTATGCATGTTGCTCGTTGAATTACGTGATCTTGATGTGCTAGCCAGAATTTGCTTTGTGCAACTGGAAAGCTGGTGGCAGATTTTGAAATCATTTCTTGCTTTTTTTAAACAAAGACCGACTCAAAGAAATATAGTAAAAGAAATAATCAGAGCAAAATGGAAAAAAAAATGACTCTTAACAAGTGATGTCCCTTTTCGGGAAAGGAAGGAAAGAAGGGGTTCCTCTGAAAATGTTAGCCAGCTTCAATGATCATGACATGCATTTTGGATTAGACGACCCGATCTATCCAACCAATTTGAACTTCAATCCTCAGACTTACAGACTTAGAAACTGGGCTTTTATGTTCCAACTTCTGCATAATTCAAGACTCACATTCGGTTAGTGGTGCCCTGAATGGTTTTCACCAGCTAACCTGTCTCGTTTGCTGTCTTTCTCTGAACTCACCATCGCCTTACAGTGCCCGTGAGGGTTTTCACCAATAAGACTCTCTCATTTTTCTTCTTCAATTCCTTGTGCGAGTGACATACTCATGTTCGTCATATGACAAATGATACTCAAGGCGTGGTTTTCTTGGCATTCTCAAAGATTAGTCTAGAAGTCTTCATTTGGAAGGCTTTTGGATATGATTAGAAAGAAAGGAATACATGCAAGCTCAAATAGTGACTCAGAATGACAGGGTTATACACGTACAACTCTTGGAATCAACTCTTCAATTTTTACTTCTTTTTTTTTTCTTTTTTTTTTTGAAAGAAAAATTTATGCCCCAGTTTCAGATATTGGGAAATTTTTAATTTTTTTGCTTGGTGGGACTGAACATCATGATAGGGTTGCCTACGTATCCTTTAAAAAGAAATCAGGTTGAACGTAGTTCATACGGACACAGACATTGTTGGTCCCCGACTCTTTCTTCTTATTTTTTCCTTTTTTTTTTCTTGCTTTTTTTTCTCTTTTTTTTCTTGAAAACAATGCCCCAGTTTGTATTTTCTGGAGATATGGACACTTTGCTTTCTTCTATTTTCTCGTTCCGTACTCCTTTCTAGACTTGATTCCAAAAAAGGGTTCAAAGAAAATGACACAGGCTCAAAGGGGGTAAAACAAAGGATATAACGTATTTGGGTAACAGAAAGAAAGCCTCCTAACCTCTGAAAATGTTGATTCAAAACATGCCTCGCAATGATGTCATGCATGGTTTACTGTTGAATGCTTGATGCTCATTTGAAGAGCGATCCCAGAATTGCTTCAGATCTGCTTGATATTAATTTCCTTCTGTTCATTTGAGTCTTGAAGGTGCATCGACATGTTGACTCAGAAATGATCCTTTTCTAATTTTGAAGGTCATTTTCAACTCCGCATTGAAAACTCATCATCTTATGACTTATAACTTGAAAGCCTGGATAAGTGTCCAAATTTTGTTGTTGGTGACAACGCATGTCACATTTATTTATTGATGGGACTGAGAATGGTGAACCTTATTGAAAGAGAAAAAGAGATAAAAACAAAATGAGGAATAGTACGGAACAGAAGGAATACTTTATTGAAGAGTGAAAGGAAAAAAGATACGGGGGTTGAACAAGACAAGCAAAACACGGTCCAAAACCCCAAGTTGAGCCGGTCATTTTTTTTGAAAGAAAGATCAAATTAAACCACAAAAAAGTCCTCTTTGAAATTCTTTTAAAAGATCAAGATCTTGAACTTTCTGACAGAATCTTTTCAAAACCTTCGATTTATCTATAATGGACAGGACTTTCAGCTGGATAACAAACATCAAGTCTTAGAAGGCGGGCCCACTTATGGTCATGAGCAGGTGAAGGTTGAAGTGATTGTAAAAACTCAGAAAGATTGATGTGGTTGAGGAGGTGGTTGTTTGTTGATCCCTCAGGACACGTCTATTGAGGTGCCATAGGGTTGAGAGAAAATGGAGTGCGGTCTTGAAAGCACTGGGTTTGTTATTTATGGCCATGGTTGCTTTTGGTTGGACGAAAATTGGTGTTTACTCAACTACAAACTTGTCACAGGTCAACCTTTATCTTCTGTGAAACTTTTTTTTTTTTTTTTTTTTTGAAATGTTTGAGATCGAACCCCCGAGGGGTTGCCTACGTATCATGATGAAACATGAATCAAATTAAGCGTAGTTCGAGAAGATAATGAACAAACTTGTTTTGAATTTTTTCTTTTTAGTCTTAAAAGAAATGCAACTCTAAAAGTGCAAAAGAATTTTTTTTTTTTGAATTTTCGAAGGAATCAATCCTAAAGAGGAATAAAGAAAATATTTTTGGTATTTTTCTAATGTTCAAATTCTCTACAAATAGTAACTCTAAAAAATAAGATAAAATCTTTTTGGATTTTTTCAATAAGGAGTAAATTTTTTATTTTTTTTTAAATAAGGATCAAAACCCCTTTTTTTGGATTTTTTGAATAAAGATCACCGAATCCGAGGAGGGCTGCCTACGTATCATCGCCCCGAGGGACGGAAATCAGGTGTGCGTAGTTCGTGCAGATCTTTTTAAAAGGGGTTGATTTTGAAAGACTTGTTCTTGTGTTGAGTTTTTTTTTTTTTTAAAGGAAGAACCGGGCAAGTTGGAGGTTTAAGACAAACAGGCGTAAAAGTAAAAGGAACATGTCTCTATCTTCCATTTCACTGATTAGCCTAAAGTCGGTCCACAATCAGGTAAGCCTTCCAAGTATATTACAAATAGCACATTGGATGCACATGTTGGTCAGATAAAAGGTCACCTGTCCTACATAGACCCGGCTCCTGTGCCGAGTCCCACTAAGTCAAATGCAAGTGATGCAAATAAGCGAATCCTACCTAGATCACCAAGTTTTTGTGGAACCTTATTTTGAAGTATAGCACTACATTTTTCTGTAATCTTAATGACAGAAACTTCTTCCAATTTTCTTTTACTTGACAAAATATCTTTAAGAAATTTAGCATAAGAAGGCATTTGTGTTAAAGCATCTGTGAAAGGTATATTAATGTAAAGTTGTTTTAAAATTTCCAGAAACTTTGAGAACTATTTGTCAAGTTTTTCTCGTTTCATCTTTTGGGGAAAGGAAAGAGGTACAGAATGAGAATTTCTAATGAATTCATTTTTGTCACACCCTTTTTTCCGCTCCCCGTGCGATAAACTCACAGGTTTTTATTAAAGAGTTTTTCTAATTGAAGTGACTTTTTGAAAAGGGATTATTTATTTATTCAGAGTTGCCACTTGGAATTGAGTTTTGGTGTTCCAAGTCACCTTATGAATCCCTAATCAAAAGGAAATGACTCTTTTATTATTGGTCTGCGAAAACAAAAGACCAGGTAAGGAATTTTGTTGATCGGGGAGAAGGTGTTAGACATTCTCCGAGTCCCGTGGTTCTAGCACAGTCACTTTATCGACTTATACTTAGCTTAAATCAATTTTGGATATATTATGTTTCCGAGCCTTGATTTGCTCGTACTTTTTATTGTTGAACTTTTATTAGTCTTAACCCAGATGCGTAACCGCATTCCAGATCTTGACATACACAGGCTTAGAAGCGTAACCGCTTTCTTCACCCGCATGTATCACACCTAAATTGTCTCTGTCTAGACGTCTTGATTTGAATTAATGAAATTTAATTATTAGAACAATTATTCCAAGGTGCATAACCGCATCCTTGAGTTCCTTTAAAGTGTCTCAACATAAGATGCGTAACCGCATTCTTAACCGAAACAAACATTTAACACATTCCTAAAGCTCGTCTAACGTTAAAAGCAATTATTTGTCTGTAAAATCCGAGACTTATTATTATTTGGTTAAACTTTCACTCTTTTGACAACGGGTTTTGAAACGTTTTCGCAACCCATCTCATTCCCTTATAATTGGTTTTACCACTCTTTTTTTTTTTCCTTTGACAACGGGGTTTGAAATAATTCGCACCCATCTCGCTCATCTCACATTTAAATAATTAATCGGACCTTGAATTTAGGCGTGGGCCCTAATATTTTAGTACTCAGATGTATATACAAACATGGCAAAAGAATTATTCAATATAAGATTGCGACACAAAATGTGACCAAAGCTAGTCGAAATCCATGTTTGCTCGGTTTCTTACTTAAACAAGTACTAACAAAACGTAATCAAATTTACAGGTCACCAAACAAACAAAATCCAATGAAATGGAGTGACCAACTTGATATTAATAATAAACTTAATATGACTTACTAATTTAATAGCTACCAGTGACGTTAGATATTCAATGGAATAAAACATATGATATATAACACTTATGAAATCAAAGATGATGGACTAACAAATAATCCATGTAGGAATCCTGGAAATAAAATAGTACTGATTAAATGGGCCAATAAACAATGATTCGTTTTGATGTACTCTTAAATCATGGTCACAGTAAATAACTCAAATCTATGTAAATTGAGCAATTAAATTCCAGCTAAATAAGATATTTACCTTCAGCTATTTAGTCATCAACAAACATCAAAGACTACTCATAAAATTCATGGACAAAATCGTATCACAAAAAAATAAAATCACATCTCAGGTTTAACAGAGTAAAATGAATAGGGGTAAAGATTGGACCTTTATAAGCTGAAACTTTCTTCCATTAAATAGAGACCAAGGAAACTACATGCTAACGTACAAAAAATGGCTGCTGCAACTGGAATTCGACGCTAACGGGAGCGTTGATTCGCGGACCTCAACCTCAACCGAAAATAAACCCAAACAAGATGAAGATTGTATGCTTGGTGTTTGATGGAGCTGCTGCTTTTCTTCTTAAAATTGAAGAAGATGAAGATTTTGTATGTATTCACTTCGGCTGATTATGGTTATCATTATCTGTAATCTCTAGATTTTTGGGGCGGCTAATTTTAGGTGTAAGGTATCTATGATGATTACTGTGTATGATTTGGTAGAGAAGATGATTTTCTCGGAAGATTTAACTTATAGTGGCAAAAGAGTCTACTAATTAGAAATGGTGACAAGTTTGACCAGCCAAGGTCAAACTTGTCTTAAAAATGTGATTAACTTAAGTTGGATTGAATTATAATTTTTAAAACTTATAATCTTTTACAAAATACACAAAGACCCTAAATTAATCCCAAAAAACCCATCAGCCCCCCTTCTCCTCCTCCCACCCTCGCCCCACACCCCCTCCCCACCCGGCCCACACTCCTTCCCACACCCCCCCCCCCCCAATTTTTTTTTTAAATTTTAATATTTTTTATTTACTTTTTCACCGCCCCCTCCTCCTCCCACCCCCCCCCACCCCCCCCCAGATTTTTTTTTTTTTTAATTTGCTTTTTCACCCAACCCCTCTTCCTCCCACCCCTCCCCCTTCCCCCGCACCCCGTCCCCCGCCCCACTCCCGGTTTTTTTTTTTAAGTTTTAATTTTTTTTATTTGCTTTTTCACCACCCATAACCTCCCCCCCCCCCCACAAAATGCTTCTTTTTTTAAAAAAAAAAAAGTTTTGATTTTCTTTATTTATTTTTTCACCCCCCCCCCAATCCACCCCTCCCCCCACCCTTGCCCCCCACCCCCACCCCCAAACACCACCAAAAAAAATATTTTGAATTTTTTTTTGTTTGGTTTTTTGACCCCGGCGCCAATTTTTTTTTTTTTTTAAGTTTTGATATTTTTTATTTTCTTTTTCATCACCCCCCCCCCGCCCATTTTTTTTAAAGTTTTAATTTTTTTATTTGCTTTTTCACCAACCACCCCCTCCTCCTCCTCCCGCCCCACCTCCCGGCCCCTAAATATTTTTTTTTTTTTAAATTTTTTTGATTTTCTTTATTTATTTTTCACCCCCATCCTCCTCCTTCCAACCACCCCCACCCCCTCCCCCCCCCCCCAAATGATTTTTCTTGAAAAGAAGTTTCGAATTTTTTTTCTTACCTCCCCCACCCACCCCCCAAAAAAAAATTTGTTTTTAAAAAAAAGTTTTTAAAAGTTTTTATTTCTTGTTTTTTGCACCCCCACCCACTCCAAAAAAAAAAAATCTTGAAAGGAAGTTTTGATTTTTTTTTATTTTTTTTGGGGTTTAGGAAAAGTTTGGATAAAATTCAGGTTATTGTTGTTGTGTGTTTGTAGTGAAATAGATGGTTTTTCTGTAGTTGTCCCGGTATGGTTCAGGGTTTAGGAAAATATGTCCAACAGATAGCATTTTTATTCTTGTCCTAGTATTTATCTGGTTCTGTTTGTTGAAGATAACCAACAGATTTGTAGTTGTTGCAACAAGTTCTACACTTTTTACAATATGTAGACAATCTGTTGCAACGACTCACTAATCTGTTGGACATAGCTTCAGTTATTTGCTTCTGTTTGTAGAAGATATCCAATAGATTTGTAGTTGTTGCAACAAGCTCTACACTTGTTGTAACAAGTAGACAATCTATTGCAACAACTACAAATCATTGGACATAGGTTCGATTATTTGATTAACATTTGTAGAAGATATCCTCTGATTTGTAGTTGTTGCAACAAGTTCTACACTTGTTGCAACAAGTAGACAATCTGTTGCGACAACTACAAATCTGTTGGACATAGCTTCAGTTATTTGGTTTTGTTTGTAGAAGATATCTAACAGATTTGTAATTGACGCAACAAGTGTAGATAATCTATTTATGAATCAGCAAATGTTGAGAAAAGATATAGTCAAATTGACAGCCAAACTGACAATCAATCCTTAGAAAGAGATGAAGAACAGAGCCAAGAAGCAGTAGATACAAATGAAGAAAGTGAAGCAGAACTAGAAGATGAAGAAACTAATGATGGAAATGAAGGAGATGGAGTAGATCAAGGAAATTTGCTACACCCTAGAAGGTAGTTGCTGAACAAATTATTACTTGAGTTGTGGTATTTGGAGCCAAGGTGGCTGTTTAATAATTTCTATTTTTTTTTTGTCCTTTATGTTATTTGTGAATGATGTTTATGAACTTATTTATTTTGATTAGTTGTGGTATTTGGAGCCAAGGTGGTACATTGAACAATTCTGTTTATGAACTTATTTATTTTGCTTACTAATTGTTGCAACAAATGCATACAGTTGTTGAAGAAGTTACAACAAGTTACTAATTTGTTTCAATAAGTTACTAATCTGTTTCAATAAGTTACTAATCTTTTTAAACAAGTTGCTTAGTTGTTGCAACAAATTACTCACCTTGTGGGAAAAAAAATCAAACAATTGCTTAAATTATTACAAAAAATAAAAAATATGTCACGACATATAAGTTAATTATTGCAACAGATCATACACTTGTTGAAGAAGTTGCAACAAGTTACTAATCTGTTTCAACAGATGGATCAGTTGTTTAAGCAAGTTGCATAGTTGTTGCAATAGATTAATCACCTTCTTTGAATTATTGCAACAACTTAATCATATGTTGCAGCAGGTATCTCATATGTTGCAACAACTTACTCATATGTTGCAGCAGGTATCTCATATGTTGCAACAACTTACTTATATGTTGCAGCAAGTATCTCATATGTTGCAACAGCTCCTCCATTGTTGCAACATATTCACGATATTGATCACATTGAACTCCTTTGTTTATACTGAATAACATTGAATTCATTTTTTTATCACTAAATATGGTTGAATTAAGTACTTCACATCAAACCACTCTAATAATCACTCGATTTAGGAAGAATACACTTAGAATTGCCCATCTAATCCATGAAATTACTATCTAATCCATTAAGGATGTTAATAGATATATATATTCATCACCAAATACCATTTATTTCCTTTGTTTAACACTAAATGTGGGTGAATCAAGTAGTTCGCATCAAATCACTCTAATGATCACTCGATTTAGTGCATACTGACGTAGTAGATCATCTCTCTTGACTCAAAATACATCAAATTGATTAAGTATTATACATTGATCACTAAATATCATTGATTTCCTCTGTTTATCACTAAATATGGGTGAATCAAGTATTTCACATCAATTCACTCTAATGATCACTCGATTTAGTGCACACTGACTTAGTAAATCATCTTTCCTGACTCAAAATACATCAAATTAATTAAGTATTATACATTGATCACTAAATATCGTTGATTTCCTTTGTTTATTACTAAATAAGGGTGAATCAAGTAGTTCACATCAATTCACTCTAATGATCACTCGATTTAGTGCATACTGACTTAGTAAATCATTTTTCCTGACTCAAAATACATTAAATTGATTAAGTATTATACGTTGATCACTAAATATCGTTGATTTCCTTTGTTTATCACTAAATATGGGTGAATACAGTAGTTCACATCAATTCACTCTAATGATCACTCGATTTAGTGCATACTGACTTAGTAGATCATCTTTCCTGACTCAAAGTACATCAAATTGATTAAGTATTATACATTGATCACTAAATATATTTGATTTCCTTTGTTTATCACTAAATATGGGTGAATCAAGTAGTTCACAGTGCATACTGACTTAGTAGATCATCTTTCCTGACTCAAAATACTATTAAATTGATTAAGTATTATATAATGATCACTAATTATCGTTGATTTCATTTGTTTATCACTAAATATGAGTGAATCGAGTAGTTCACATCAATTTACTCTAATGATAATTGGATTTAGTGCATACTGACTTCGTAGATCATCTTTCCTAACTCAAAATACCATCAAATTGATTAAGTATTATATATTAATCACTACATATCATTGATTTCCTTTGTTTATCACTAAATATCATTGATCCCCTTTGTTGATAACTAAATATGGGTGAATCAAGTAGTATCTGTATCAACAAGCTCGTAATATCTGCTTGCGGCAAGTATAGTATACGTTTACAACAAGCAGTATGTGTTGCAGCAAGTGACATATAGTTGTTGAACAGGTCCTTACTCTTGTTGGATAAAACCCAACAAGATACTAGTTGTTGTAACAAGTCTTGTTACTTATTTTTGGCATCTCTCTCTCTAATTCATAACTTCTTTCAAGATTTTTTTTTTTTTTTTTTTTGGGGGGGGGGGGGGGGGGTTGGTTCAAAAAACAAAAAACAAAAACTTTTCAAAACTTTTTTTTTTAAAACAAAATTAATTTTTTTGGGGTGGGTGGGTGGAGTAAGAAACCAAAGAAAAAAATTTCTTTTCAAGATTTATTTTGCCGCGAGGGAGTGGGGGGTTGGTGGATGGGGTGGGAGTGGTGCAAAAAATCAAAAACAAAAAATTTTTAAAACTTTTTTTAAAAATAAAAGTAATTTTTTTGGGAGGGTGGGGGTGGTGGGGGGATGGGTGGTTGAAAAAAAAAACTTTTCAATATCTTTTTTAAAATAATATTTTTTTTTGGTGGGGTTTAGGGGTGAGGGTGGGGGCAAGGGCGGCGAGGTGGATGGGGTTGGGGTGGGGGTGGTGCAGAAAATCAAAAACAAAAACTTTTCAAAACTTTTTTTAAAAATAAAATTAATTTTTTTGGGAGGGTGGGGGTGGGCGGTACAAAAAAACAAAAAAAAACTTTTCAAAATCATTTTTAAAAAAACATTTTTTTTGGTAGGGGGTGGTGGGCAGGGAGGGGGTGGAGCGGGGGGGAGGGGTCGTGGTGCAAAAAATCAAAAATAAAAACTTCTCAAACTTTCTTTTTAAAAAAAAAAAATTGGGAGGGTGGGGGGTGGTGGGGCCGGGGAGTGGCTGGTACAAATAAACAAAAAGAAAAAAACTTTTCAAAATCTTTCAAAAAAAAAAACGATTTTTTTGGTGTGGGGGGGGGGGGTGTAGGGAGGGAGTGGGGGTGTGGGGGGGTGTAGGGAGGGGGTGGGGGTGCGGGGGAGAGGTGAGGGGCGTGGTGCAAAATATCAAAAACAAAAATTTTTCAAAACTTTTTTTAAAATAAAATTAATTTTTTTGTTTGGGAGGGTGGTGGGGCGTGGGGTGGGTGGTACAAAAAACAAAAAAAAAAAAAACTCTTAAAAATCTTTTTTTAAAAAAACATTTTTTTGTGGGAGGGGGTGGGTGCGGGGAGGAGGGGGGCATTGGGGGCAGGGGGTATTTTATGATTTATATTGGTTGGGTCAAAGTGTTAAAAACAAAACTTGAGGGCAAAGTGTAAACAATAAAGCTTGGGGTCAAAGTGTTAAAAATATAACTTTGGGGCAAGTCAAAATTCCCTAATCACTAATTCAACGTTTATCACCCCTACTCAATTAAAAAAACTAGAGTTACCCAACTCAATTTTTAAACTTTTTTGTCACCCTTAATTAAAAGCCCCGACTTTCTCAATATGTTTGGCTGTATGTTGTGTCTACAGCTGGTTATGTGTTTATGTGTAGGATATTTTGTGTCTAGGTTTAGCAAAACTGAAAAATGGTAGCCATCCTTCATGCGACTGATTTGTGCTTTTGTAGGGTGTTAGTCTATTTCCCTACGGCTAAGTATGATGTATGATCTAGGTCCATTAGGTTTCTATCTTTAGCTATTTATAGTGTGTCTAGGTGTAGGGTTTTGAGTATGCTTATTCTTTTCCTTTTTCCCAAAATGCCCATGTGGATAGAAATATCTTGGGAAGGAAGAATAGAATATTCCCTTCCCAAGTAGAATGTGTTTTTTGTGTGGATAGAGTAAAATTTTGCCAAGTGGCAATACATTATTGGTTCTATTTTTGATATAATTGATAAAAATACTACTCTAAAAAGTAAGATTAAAAATAATCAGTTACTCGATACTCTTTTATTACAATCTTTAACTTGGGAATTAACTTAAATAGATTAAAAAAATGTATTTTTTGGGAAATTTTCTTTCTTTTGTCACAAATGAAAACAAAACTTATATTCTAAAAATGAGACTCCTTTTTTGCGATTTTCAAATTCTCTAATAAAAACCTACTAAAAAATAAATGAAAGTTAAAAATGTCCAACATTAGACTAAAAAGGAAAATTAATCAATAAGACAGTGAAAACGTCTCGGGAGAGTCAAAAATCACGTGTCTACAATTTTCTTGCACCTTTTTCCCTTTTTCTTTTTGTTCACTTGGAAGCTTAGGTTCTTCTTTATTCTCGCTTTCATTTACCTGTTTTACCTTTCGGAGTTCCTTGTCAATTCTTATATGGATCATCAAGAGCTTTACCGGACCGTAGGGCAATGGCTTTGAGGTGCTCCCTTGGATTCCTCTCGGTATTGCTTGGTAAAGCACCTTGAATTTGTCCTGACATGAGGGTTGCCATTTGGCTTACCTAGATCTCCAAGTTCTTGATGGCCGATTGTTGACTTTCGATCCTTTCGTCGGTAGCCCTAATGTGTTTTTGTATCAGGTCATCAGTATTCTTGAAGTATTTATATAACAAGTCTTCGAGGCCTGATTGATGATTTATTTGGGGGCTATTGTTGAAATTGTTGAAAGTTTGTTGCCCTCTATTTTGATTTTGGAAACCAGGTGGTGCCTGTACCTGCTGCTTTTGATTAAAAAATCGTTGTATGATTTTCAGCCCCATTAGGATTACCCCATTGAAATCCCGGGTGTTTTTGTGCCATAGGACTACCAAATGAGTAATTGTTTCTGTAACCAATAGCACTTACATGTTCCTTCTTTGGCGTTGAAGCTTGGCATTCGTGATTGGGGTGATTACCTCCACTGACATCACAATTCTCAAGTTGAGATAGTGAGTGAGCATTTACCTGAATCACCTCTACTTTCTGTGTGAGAGCCGCAATTTGTTATGTCAATGAATTTAGAGCTTCAACTTGATTCACTCCTGTTGCTTTCTTGATAATCATTCTATCTGAAGGCCATTGAACAACATTTTCTGAAATTTCATTCAACAATTATGTGGCTTCTGCAGTGGTCTTTCCCATTATGGATCCTTCTGATGCTACATCAATTACATTAGCAGAGGGTTTAAGGCCATGATAAAAAAATATATAAAAAATCAGAATCTTGGATCTTTAGTGGTGTGGGCTTTTTCTTAACATTGAGTTTAATCTTTCTCATGCCTGATATACAGATTCAGTATCTGTCTGCATATAATTATTGATTTCTTGTTTCATTTTAATTGTTTTGGCAAGTGAAAAATACTTGTTTAGGAACTTTTGGGTCATTTGGTCCCATGTAATAATAGAACCTCTTGGTAAGCCTCGCAACCATGTCTTGGCTTCTCCTTTTAGTGAAAAGGGAAAATCTGCAACCTGATGACGTCTGTTGTGACTCCATTATACCTGCAAGTTTCAACTAATTCAAGAAAATCAATTAGGTATGAATGAGGATCTTCACTTACATCACCCGTAAATTGGCATGAATTTTGGATGGCCCGAATTAACTGTCACACCCCAACCTTGGGAGGTGTGGCCGGCACCCGAAGGGCCGAGCGAACCAACTGTGATATCTGAACTCTGTAATATGAATCATAGGCTGACAAGGCCGCTGAATAACAATTGTAAGATGTATAACCTGCAAGTAGAAAAAAGCCCAACAACATATATATGCATAACTAGGGCCGACAAGGCCACAACCAAGAAAGACAAATAGTCAGAAGGCTGGCAAGGCCAAACACAACACACTGTACACCGAAAATGATAGACCGTAAACCTCGAGAGCACTAATATGCATCAACTGGTGGGACAGAGGGCTCGACATACCTATAGCCATACTCATAATATATATATATATATATATATATATATATATATATATATATATATATATATATATATATATATACACGGATACGTATGCATGCATCCTATTTGATGATTCGCAAAGAACTCCGGAGAATGGAGTACAAACATCCCTGCTAAACTCTGGTGTCCTACTGAGAAAGGTACACCAATCCATCTACCTGTACCTGTGAGCATGATCACAGCGCACAAAATACGTCAGTACGAAAGATGTACCGAGTATGTAAAGCGGTAAGCGGTAAGCATAAACATAACATAAGCATAAGGGATATAGATAACATGGGAAGAGATGTAGAGACAACCTGAATCTCTGAACGAGGCCGCTGAGGGCGACCATAACCATGACAGAAATATAACTGTATGCTCGTAAAAATCATACCTCACGGTGGAGGCTTATAACATATCATATCATATAATAATATATATACCTCTGTGAGGTGAGCTCATCATCATATCTTCATCTCGCCCAAGCGATCGGTGGCAATGCATACTACGTGCCTACCCGACCGCCGCCACAACACGACTCGGTAAAGAAAGAAATACATCTAGGTGCGCGGCTACGTGCCTACCGTGCCCTACAACACGGCTCGGTAAAGAAAGAAACATGTCTAGGTGCACATATAAGTGCCTACCCGGCCGACTATAGCGCGGATCGATAATGAATATATATATATATATATATAAGTGCAATGCAAGACTGACCTCAGAAGAGATATCATAAGAAGAGTCGGAGTGACCAATAGTCATTATCCCCCGACTATCGTTATTGTCGCTACGTTCATCATTCTTTAATCAATAGGCCAAAGAAATAAAAGTACAAGGAAACATCTTGTTATGAATTATACACGAAGCCGAAGTTAGCCAAACTCTTATGAAATATGATCAACACAACTTTTATCAGAAAAAGTATAACAACAGGAGGTTTTTCACCTTTGAGCAATAGACAAGAAGATAAGGATTAACTCAATTAAAGGAAGTACAATCAACTCAACTTTGACGTGAAGAGTACCGTAACAAATATCATTCTTCATTCGATAACCAAGAGGGATACGAAATGCGAAGGGTACTTCAATACAAGCTATTCATGAGAAAAAGGGAAAGCTTAACCATTTTGGAACATAATTGACACAAGTTGAATGGAAAGTCTTTTAATCGATAGCCAAAAGGAGATGTGGGACATAATTTGGTACAAGTCATAGATGAAGTATGTGTCAGCTCAATTATCATGGAACGCGATCGATCCAAGTTAACGGAACAACTTTTCAATGAAGGGACATTTGAAATCTAGTCATGCCACAAAGAGAATAGAAAGTCCTACATACCTCAACGATGAAGTTTTCCACGTTCCACGGGTCCTTGAATATCTTATGAACGATCACCTACATCATATGATCAATTTGGGATCAATTCCGAGTCCTTAGCTTATAGGAATACTATTGAGACATTTCGTCGAACAACTTGCGGGCGTAAGTTCGTAGGGTCATTTGTAGTTTAATTTCTTCATTCAAGACTACCATTTTTCTTCTCCTTTACTCCTCCGCTTCCTTATCAATCCATCCATAACTTCACAGCTCCAAACAACGCACCAAAATCATACAAAATAGTCCAATAACTAGGCTATATTCATAAGAGTTTCTTAAAGTTTATGGGGTGTTCAACCAATTCTTAGGATTTATTACATGTAGAAGTTCAAAGAGATCAAAAGGAAGTTAAAATATGCCTTAGATGATCAAAATCACTCCAAACTCCAAGTTACTTCAAGGTGAAGTTCTTATCCAAGAAGCAAATTAGCGAAGAAATCACAATTCCGTAATTGCCATGTTGTTCTCCGTGTTGAAATTATTTGATTTGCTTTTAGGTGTGTTTGTGATTGATGGGAGAAAGTTTGATAATATTTCTTAGGGTTTGCTGGTCTTTTATGGTGAAGAAATGAAGGAAATTTCGTCCAAGGCTATGTATATATACAGGGGCAAAATAAAGCAACCGACTACTCGCTGTTCCCGCGGCAGTTTGCATCCTTGGACGGAAATGCGAATATCTCTCTACTTCGATATCATTTCTGCCTCTAAGCAAACTGAACGCACGGAACTCCCTTTGCTTTGTCTCGGGATCGACTCAATCAATGAGAACCAAGGCGACATGAAAAGCACCTATATTGTAATACGTAAGAGGAAGGACGACTAAGCAACTATGCTACTATTGGCACCCGAAACTAAAAACTACAACTGGAAATCCAACTTTAGGTGGTCATTATGATACATTTGACTTGGTGCTCACTGGTAGGAAGATTCCCCGCTCTGAAGTCAAGTCTTTTTTGGAGCTCCTACGAACGGTTAAATACGATGGAAACTAGACTCGTAGGCCTTCGATTTGGTGGGTGGATCACCCCATAAATCTAAGTATATTGAGAGAAAAGCTCCTTGACATCTGACCAAATTTCAGTGAAATTTACAAACTTAACTTGCGACGCCCTTTGTCGACTTTCGTAATATAACTCGTTTGACTTCCAAACTTAACAAACGACCATTATACGATTCAAATACTTCATATCATTACTTGATGAGCATGTGAAGCACTCCTAATCTCGACCAAAAGTAGAAGTTATCATATTCCCAACATGCCGACTTTTGACGAAACTCATCCTTCTTTGATTCATTCACCCTCCAAACCTTTCGCCATTTACTAATATTATTTATAGGTCCTTATAACCATTTAAATTAATAGCCTCAATCTCTTTTAACCTCAAGATAATTTCTTTTGAACTTGCGTTGACTAACTCACGATGCGACTTTAACGTGCGAAAATTCCGGGGTGTAACATTAAACCTGTGTGGATTTTAAAGTTATTTGCCGCTATTGGTGGTCTCCTTATGCTTGAATCTCCTTCAAAGTGATTTGGCCTTGCATAATCTCTAAGTATCCTATCACGTCGTGGTACCACCTCATCAAATTGTTCTTCCACTTGATATGGTGGAAGTGGGTTGTTCTCATTGTTCTCTATGTCTTTCAGTGAAGGAATTTGAGATTGTCCATTTCGTAATAATGTTAACGATTTTTCAATTTCAGGATCGTATTTAACTAGTTCTCTTGAAGAGGAACGGGTCATACACTTCCAGAAGTTTTTTTTTCTTTTCTTAAAAGTTAAAATAATAATAATAATAATAATAATAAAAGTAAAACGGTTCTCAAATTAGTAGTAAAACAATTAATCCGCCAAAAATATGACGAGTGTCTGGCATATACAAAATTTTAGCTCGTACTCTGTCAAATTATAGTAGAAAAAGATGTCGAACCCACGGAGATTGGTTTATCTATTCTATAGACGTTTCTTATTTTAGTTACTATTTAAGAGAACCAGAAATAATGAGTTGTGAGAGAATTAATTAAAAATGCGTAAATAGAGCAATGAAGATATATTTTGTTTTTTCACAAATATAATAAAAAGTGTTGGGATCCTGACTTCTCTTGATATTTCTATTATAAAGTAAATTCCTTAATCTTCAATTTCTATTTCTCATAATTGTATTAATGCCTCTCACGATTACATTTATATATTATTACTTAAGTTGAACAATCAATTGCACTCCTCTCGGTTATACAAATTAATTATCAAAATAGTAATATTAGAGAACCGAAAATATATGTTTGATTTGAAACATGCTCTTTATAGTAAGTCCTTTCGGTTACCTTACTTGCTATAACTAATTATTACACTATCCGTCTCTCTCGCTTACAAATAAGTGTAAAATTAATTATAACATAAACGAGATATATGTTACTAAATAAATGTTAACATCTATCCATACCAATATTAACGTTATTACCTCTTCCGGCTCTCTCGATTACAAAATTAGTAATACGTTAATATATAGTATAAAATAGATAGATGCTAACAAATGAAATAACATCTAACTGTAAAGCGGATAAAAAATAAATAAAAAGATTCAGCTCTAGCATGTGAAACTGAGGAATAGTATCTACTATTATATAGAAATATCAAGATCTGTCATTTTCCCAACACAAAAGAAAGTTACTCCATATTGGAGCTAGTACAACCAACGGAAATATCGATGTCCATTAAATAAGAAAATAGAAGAAATATTCAAGAAGAATAATTTCGCTACTTAATTAAAAGCAGGAACTAGAATAATATCCTATATTGAATAACTACGAAATAGGCTAACGAAATAGGCTAAGGAATAGAACAATGTTTTTTTAGCACTTAATCCTTTCCTCTCCGTAATTGCCCTTCAAGTAGCTGAGCATGTTCAATTTATAGATTCTTCCAATGCCGTGTAAATCAATTTATTTTTCTTCTTTTGCCAAGTTGTCAGGTTGCCTTGAAATTGAGCTCATATCCTTTAAACAACAAATTGTCAAGTACCATTTGACTTTTCTCTTGTTTTGTCCTTTTTTTTTTTTTTTAGAAACAAATGGTACATACATAGCTATTTTTACCGTGAGCTCATGTTGACATTTCTTTAAATTTCAGCATGTGGCCATTGTAGTTGTACGCTAATAGTATTTCACCAACAAATATGTTCAGTTGATACAATCTTCTTTTCCTCTTCTTTTTGCTCACATGCTGCATTAAGTTATGAGTTTTTAATATATTAATAATTTATGGTATTTCCTGCAAAGAAAATAAAATTATTAGTATTGAAACTTAAATAATAACTTAGCTTATACATGATTTTTTTTTTCTCTTATCACACACGATTCAAATGGTATTTTTAAATATGTACACTGTAACAAATCTAAACTCCTCACCATATCAATATAAACGAAAAAAAAAGGAAAGACAAAAGCTATTTTTTTGATCCGAATTTTTTCTGTGTTTCTCTGTGTTCCTTTTCTCATTGTCACTGCACATGTATATATATGAAAAAAAGAAATGCTACTCCTAAAATTTACAATGTAAATAAATACAGGGAAAGTAGGCATGACTCCACTTTCCAAAGTTGTCGAGCATGTGTGTGGAATAGAGTTAAAGTTGTCCAGCATTTTCTCCTTCTCTTCTTTCTAGGAAATTCCATGTGGGGGGCATGACTCAATTTTCCAACTGTCAGCTTCCTCCTTCTCTTCTTTCTTTTCATTTTTATTTCCATTACCCCCCTTCAAGTTGGAGGGTGAGGTGCGAACCCCCAACTTGTGTAAAAAAAATGGTGAGAAGGTCCGGGATGGGGTTTAGTGAACAAATACGCACTTGAGAAGAAGAAGGAATGAAAGATAAAGAAATTAGGCCATTTAAGTATTGTTGGCGGACGAAGTGACAATCAATGTCAACATGCTTCGTCCGCTCATGAAAGACGGGATTTTTAGCTATGTGTATTGCTGCTTGGCTGTCCGATTGAAGGGAAATTGGAAGTGAGGGTTTGAGGGATAGATCGGAAAGAAGGCGAACGAGCCAAGTCAGCTCAGCAACGACCCTTCTCATCGACCTATACTCAGCTTCGGCCGATGAGAGGGAAATAGAGAGTTGTTTCTTGGATTTCCAAGAAATAGGACTTCCTCCCAAACTGATGAAGAAACCACTGACAGATCGTCTAGTATCTTGGCACGTAGCCCAGTCAGAATCACAGAAGGCGAGCAATTGAAATGAAGGAGTGTTATTGAGAAAAATCCCCAGACCAGGGTCTGCGAGTAAGTATCGAAGTACGTGTTTTGCCGCACCCATATGTCCATGATGTGGCTTCTGCATATATTGACTCAAATATTGTACGGAGAAGCTCAGATCTGGTCTAGTGTGCGTCAAGAAGTTCAGCTGACCAATCAATCGCCGATATAAAGATGGATCTGGAAGAAGGGTGTCCATTTCAGCTGACAATTTAATTGTGGGATCAAGAGGAGATGTAGCAGGTCTCAAATCATGGCAGTTATACTCATTCAACAGCTCTAAAATGAATTTCCTTTGACTGAGAATCAATCCCTGAGGTTCACGGATAACTTCAATCCCCAAGAAGTAGTGTAAGTCACCCAAATCCTTTATTTTGAACTCATTATCCAGAAAAGTCTTTAAATCGTCGAGTTCCTCTTTGTTGTTTCCTGTAAGTAATATATCGTCCACGTAAACTGCTATAATGGAAATAGAGGAATCATGACATTTATAAAATAATGAATAATCATTTAAGGAATGATGAAATCCTTTGTAACTCAAAGCTGATGTTAGTCTTGAATACCACTGACGAGATGCTTGTCGAAGACCATATAGAGATTTCTTCAAACGACACACAAGTGTAGGATCAGTCACTTGCAAACCAGATGGTAATCTCATATAAACTTCTTCATTCAAATCACCATGAATAAACGCATTATTGACGTCCAATTGATAGAGTCCCCAACCCTTTTTAATGGCTATTGCAAGCAGACATCTGATGGTAGTAATTTTGACCACTGGACTAAAAGTTTCAGTGAAGTCGATGCCTTCCTCCTGTATATCACCTCGAACTACCAATCGAGCTTTTAGTCTCTCTAAGGACCCATCAGAATTCAATTTGGTCTTGTAGACCCATTTTGAAGGCAATGCCTTCTTTCCAGAGGGCAATGGGATAAGTTCCCATGTGTCATTTGTAATCAGTGCCTCAAGCTCTTTTGTCATAGCATCTTGCCAACCAGGATATAAAATAGCTTGTGAAAAACTTCTTGGTTCAAAAATTTGAGAAAGAGAATTGTGGTATTGTTTGTTAAAATCAGACAAAGCATTAAAAGAGAAAGGAGCTGCAGAAACAGTAGAGGCAAAACAGGAAGAAGTGACATCAGAAAAATGAATAGAATTGCAAACATAGTCATGAAGATAGGCTGGGGTGTGTATAGACCTAGTGGATCTCCTTAAAGTAGATTCAGACTCTGCATGTGGATTAAGGTTATTTGAAACAGTTGAATTTTGAGCTGTACTTAGAGGTAAAGAATGAGTTGTGACAGGAGAATGTGTTGTAGTTGGCGTTTGAGGATGAATTGTAACGGGAGAGTGTGTAGTATTTGGTGATTTAGGGAGACAAGGCTCTGGAGAAATGTCTGAAGGCGTTGAGTTTTGTGTGCTATTTGAGAGATCAGGATTATAGCTATTGTCAATGTCCATCAAGGGGAAAATAGAATCAGTGTCTTTTAAGGAACTGAAAGGGTATATTTCCTCATGAAATACCACATCTCTAGAAATAAAGAACTTTTGGGTATGTAGATTAAGCAGCTTATACCCCTTTTTCCCAAAAGGGTAGCCAATAAACACACAAGGTTGTGCTCTGGGTTCCAATTTTGTCCTTCCATGTGATAAAGTAGATGCAAAGCAAAGGCAACCAAAACATTTTAAGTGTGAATATGTAGGAGGGTGACCAAAAAGTTTCTCATAAGGTGTTTTGAAAGATAAGATTCTAGTAGGACACCTATTTATCAAGTATGTGGTCATCATAAGGCAGTCCCCCCAAAACTTAGTTGGAAGGTGAGATTGGAATAACAGGGCTCTACAAACCTCTAATAAATGTCTATGCTTCCTTTCAACCACACCATTTTGTTGTGGTGTTGCAACACAAGAAGTTTGATGAATTATGCCTTGAGAAGAAAAAAATGAAGATGTTTCGAAACTGGATCCTAATTCCCAAGCATTGTCAGACCTAACAATTTTCACCTTTTGTCCAAATTGCCTTTCTACCATTGCAAAGAATGATTTTAAAACAGAGAATGCATTGGACTTAGTAGACAATAGAAAAGTCCAAGTACTTCTAGTGAAATCATCTACTATAGTTAGGAAATACTTGTACCCATCATAGGTAGGTGTTTTGTATGGTCCCCATGTGTCAATGTGTATGAGATCAAAGCTTTGCTTAGTGGAAATATTACTGTTAGGAAAAGGCAATTTGCTTTGCTTTGCTAATGGACAAATGGAACAAGGAAACGCAAATTTAGAACAAACATTGAAAGAAATTTCATTGATATTCTTTATATTTGACAAAGGCATGTGGCCCAATCTATGATGCCATAGTCTACTCTTAACATCCGAAACTAAACTACAATTGAAACTGGATGAAACATCCTTTAGGGAATTAACAACATAACTAGGCAACTTGACACTAGAACTTGGAAGTAAAGTAGTTTCTGGATTCCTATTGTTGAGAAGATAGAGTCCTTTTTGGGTTCTACCAAGCAGCATGGGGCTCCTCATTGAAGGGCCCTGTATATAGCAATGAAAAGGGGAAAAAATCATGAAATTAGAAAGCTGCTGGCATAATCTGTGGACTGACAAAAGGTTAAAATGAAAGCTAGGAATAAAAAGAACATTATGTATGGTAAGATTAGAAAATAGCTTAATGGATCCATACTGAGAAACAGAGACTTTTTGAGAATTTGGCAACTTGACAAAGACAGGATAGGGGAGAGTTCTCATGTTGATAAAAAATTCTTTTATGTAACTCATGTGCTCAGTAGCACCAGAATCAATGATCCAAGTTTTGTTAGTAAATTTTGAAACATTAATTTTTGAAAAATCAATTTTGGAATTTAAAGAAAATGGACTTAATCTTATACCAGCACAGTTTGCATTTGCTATGACCTCAGAATTTGTGGACTGATCCTCTGTTTTCACTTGTTTCAACATCTGCATGATTTGAGTTAACTGTTCTGGACTGAGTAATTTTCCTTGCTCATTAGAGTAAGCAGCAGCAATAAATGGCTCTCCAGAATCCTCATTGTAAGACACAGCATTGCTCTGAGCAGATTTTTGGTAATTTCTATGTTTGGTGAACTTAAAGTTGGGTGGAAAACCATGTAGTTTATAGCATTTCTCAATAGAATGTCCAGGTTTCTTGCAGTACTTGCAAACAGAGTTAAAATTCTTGTTGTCATGAGTACCCCTTTGGACTCTATAGTCAGTTGTGAAATTTCTTTGTCCTGTGGTATTTTGTTGTGTAACAGCAAAAGAAGATGATTCTCCTGGGAATTTAGGGGTATTTTGCATTTCCCTTTGTTTCTCCTCTTGTACCAAGAGGGCATAAGCATTAGCAATAGTGGGAAGGGGTGAAATCATGAGTATATTTCCCCTTGCCCCACAGAAAGAGTCATTCAATCCCATCAAAAATTTGACTAATCTTTCATCCTGTTTAAATTTTACATTCTTTTCTTTTGCTCCACATGAACAAATACAAGAACAAGGAATAAAAGAGTCCAAGGTATCTAATTCATCCCACAAACGTTTTATTTTGGTGAAGTAAGCTGCAATATCAGATGAACCTTGCACAAGGTCACTAAGTTCTTTTTGAAGTTGGTATAATCTAGCTCCAGAACTTTGTCCAAATCTGGCTTCAAGTTCAACCCAGATATCTTTAGCAGTGTGATAATATAGGACACTTTCAGATATGTCCCTTGAGAGTGAATTTAATAACCAAGAAATAACCATATTGTTGGATCTAGACCATGAAGGATGAAGATCAGATCCAACAGCAGGTTCAGCAGTAGTTCCATCAATGAAACCTGCTTTATTCTTAGCAGTGAGGGCAATCCACATAGCCCTTTTCCACCCCCCAAAGCTTTTTCCATCGAAAACAGTATTAATAAGTAAGGCACCAGGTGAATCAGATGGTGCTATGTAAAGAGGATGAGATGAATTAATGGTTTCAGTAACAGAAGTATTCCCAACTGCAGGAGTAACATGAGTCTCAAGAGTTGATTCAACCATTTTTCAAAGAAAAATTGAACGAAAGACAAGAAAAAAAGAACCAAAAAAACACAAAAAAAGAGAGTGATCTTAATCACTGCTCTGATACCATAAACGAAAAAAAAAGGAAAGACAAAAGCTATTTTTTTGATCCGAATTTTTTCTGTGTTTCTCTGTGTTCCTTTTCTCATTGTCACTGCACATGTATATATATGAAAAAAAGAAATGCTACTCCTAAAATTTACAATGTAAATAAATACGGGAAAGTAGGCATGACTCCACTTTCCAAAGTTGTCGAGCATGTGTGTGGAATAGAGTTAAAGTTGTCCAGCATTTTCTCCTTCTCTTCTTTCTAGGAAATTCCATGTGGGGGGCATGACTCAATTTTCCAACTGTCAGCTTCCTCCTTCTCTTCTTTCTTTTCATTTTTATTTCCATTACAATAAGAACGGGAAACACAGTTGTGGCTTTGGTATCGTAATTGCAACACTCAAACTAATGAACTATCATGGAAAATTAATAAGTAATAAAGGATAGAGATAAGAATGGAAATGAGAATCTTAGACTCAGCGAAAAGGGACGAGGACCAATCATTTTGTCAACAACACGCATTATCGCAAAACCACCGTCCCCTGCCCTTTTTAACAGAACAGTTCTTTTTGTCAAGAAATTAACTCGGATCCCAATAGTAATTTACGTGACATCCTTGTTGGTATCCTAATTGGGATGGGGCTGATTCATAACATACACACATTTCATTTAGTAAATAGCATGAGATTCGAAAAAATTCTTTATATTTTTAAACTGTATTCCCGTTAAAAGACATATAAACGAGCAGATGCCATTCAATAACAAATTCTAATATAAAAAGAGTTTTAAGTTTTATGTACTCAATGTAAAGTTTAAAAAAACATTATTTTAAAGTTTAAAAAAACATTCTTTTGCGTGGATTTCCCTTCTTTTGGGGTGATCTTTAATTCTTGTCCCTCAAATTGCTGATCTTTAATTTTTGCCCTTCGCTTAAAAAGGTGGCCAAAAATATCTTGAAATTCTGGGTTCAAACCTCCGCTCAGTCAAAAAAAAAAAAAAAAATCGCAAGGCAAGGCTTTGCAAAAAGTCTGCCGCATAACTAAAAGTCTGTCAGAGACAACAAACTTTTCCTTATAAGGTAAAACTAAAAGTCTGCCTTATAAGGCAAAGTTTTTCGTCTCCGGCAGACTTTCAGCTATGTCTTAACCAAAGTCTGTCCGCGTAATCCGGACTTTTCCTTAAGGCATAACTAAAAGTTTGCCTTATAAGGCCCTATCCGACAGACTTTTTGCAAAACCTTGCCTTGCGAATTTCTTTTTATTTTTATGACTAAGCCGGGATTCGATCCAGAACCTCGAGATATTTTAAGAGAATGGCAAAAATTAAAGATCATCAATTTGAGGGACAAAAGTTAAAGACCACCCCCAACGAATGACAATCGTGCAAATTGCCCTTAAAAAAATGAAAAAATGAAAAGTGATAGTAGTAACTTCTGGAATATGAAAGGCTTGCAAGGGTGCTTGGGTTGTAGCCCAACTACTTATAAGGCCTAGCATCAAAGAGTTCTCTATGATTTATGGTAATATGGACCTTGATAATTTCCTAAGAGAAATTACACCATGGGTCAGGCTTATAGATTTATAAACATAATTAACACAACTTTTAATATGCAACAAATATAGCAGATTTTTAAACTTTTTCAGCAGTTTAAGATCAATGGGTACAGTTAATAATCCCACTAAATTAGACATTTAGTTTTATTCTCTTGCTCTTTATTATTGTTTCTCTGTCTTCTTTAAATGATACACCCCCATTTTTCTCACTTATCTCTTCTCATTATTTTCTGGCTTCTTCTTCTTCAATCTTCAACCAATTCACCCTCATGTTTTTCTGTATTTAGAGACGCATAGAAGAGGATGAAAGACACATATTTCAATTCTGAATGGACTTTTAATTCATATTTTGTCTAGGTTGATCTATTGCTAACACTTGAAATGTAATTTTTGTTATTTTCAAAACCAAAATTTTTCTTAACAAAAGTTTTACTTTTATATTTTGAACCCTTAATTAAAACATAATGAGCATAAATATAGATATTACTAATTATACTCATAAATATATCTAATAATATTAGGAGTATAATAATGTATACTATTAATTGCACCAATAATTATACTGGTAATATTATAGTATAATTAGTTATAGTATAATTAGTAATATACTAATTATACTCATACTATTATTAGTATAATCATAATATTATTAGTATATTATAATTATACAAATAATATTCAGAGTATAATTAAACAGTAATTACATACATGATGAGCATAATTATATCTATTACTAATTATACCAGTAATATTATGAGTATAATAATGAATATTATTAATTATTAATTATACTAGTACTATTATAAGTCTAATAGTAATAATAATAATAATAATAATAATAAGGAAAACAATTCATATAATTAAAGGCAGAAGGCTAAGAGAAGAGAGCAAATGGTAAAATTACCATTACCAATAAAAACATGGTTTATGCTAGTGGACAAAACCATATTTTGAAAGAAAGAGAAAAGATAAGATTCATGGTAAGCATAAAATAAGGAACTGCACGAAAGTTTTGGAAAAGAAAATACCTGATTTTCGGAGGGGATTGTGATGGGGACATGAGGATAAAAAAATAGAAATGTAAATAAAATAACTCTGCTAAGAAATTGTAAATAGTTTTAAAATTTGCACAATTATGTTTTTTTTCCCATTTCCTAAAATAACCATACCAATTCCCTGCAATTGTCAAGACATAAAATTGCACGTTTCCCCTTAAAATGGCCTGGTCTTTGATTTTACCCTCAAAATGGATTGGTCTTTATTTTTACCTTACCAATCGAATTTATGCCTAGTGTCTAGTGTAGCATAAATACTTTAGAAACTGAAGTCATACTAGGCATAACTTGTATGATATTATGATACAATAATATAAATTTATGCCGTACGATTTATTGGAATGAGCGACATAAATTAAAGAACAGCACAAATATATAAATACAGAAGTGCAAATGACCCTTGTCAAGAAGGTTCCAAATGGGCTCAAGATGATGACAAGGATGGGGACGAAGTTGCAAAAATAGTTGTGTCTAGGACTCCTATTTTAAGGAGGGTAAAGTACGTGTGTGTATACATATATATATATTAAGGAGAAATATTTACGAAACGTGACGATAGTTTTCTATTGATAAAACATAACATTATAAACCCTATACAAAACATGCTTTTTAAAAATAAAATAAAAATTATTTTAAAAAAAATTTATTATTATTATTATTATTTAAAAAATGTGTATATCTCACTCAAGGCTTAAAAAGTTCGCTCAAAATTTAGTTTATGAAAACAGTATGAAAAATGTATGAAATGTGTATATCTCGTTCAAGGCTTAAAAAATCCGCTCAAAATTGTGTGTATGAAAACGATATGAAATTTGTATCTCGCTCAAGGCTTAAAATTTCGCTCACATTTTCGTGTATAAAGTTCATGTTAGATTTATGTAAAATTAATAAAATTACAACAACATTGTATACAACTTTGATACAACATTCAAGACTTAAAATAATCGCTCAAATTCTTGTGTATAAAATGTGTATATCTTGCTCAAGGCTTAAAAAGTTCGCTCAAATTTTGTGTACGAAATGTGTATAACTCGATCAAGGCTTAAACATTATGCTCAAAATTTTATGTATGAGAATGGTATGAAATGTGTATATCTCACTCAAGACTTAGAATTTCATTCACATTTTTTGTATATAAAGTTCATCCTAGGTTTCTGGAAAATTAATACGATTACAACAATATTCTAACAACTTTCGTACAATATTCAAGGCTTAAAGTTTTCGCTCACAATTTTGTGTATGAAAATTGTATTAAAAATTTCGCTCACACATACAACTTTCATACACAAAAATTTGAGGTAATTTTTTAAGCCTTTGAGCAAAAGAACAAATTAATTTTTTTTTTAAGTTTAATTTTTTTCTAAAAAAAAATAATTTTTTTAAATATATTTTTAAAAAAAATTATTTTCTGAAGAAAAAAAAATGAAAAATATATGAAAATCCGTCATGTTTCATAGAATATCGTTATGTTTTGTAAATAAGAAAAACTATCTATATATTTTATAATAAAGAGTCTTAAGTAGGTACCCTATGGCATTTTCACTTTTAAGAATAGTCAAAATATATATTTTAAAAAAATTAGCTACCATATAATCAGCTTCAAACATGCGGATCTGAAATTGACAATACGAGTTTGAAGTTTCAAAATTCACCCTTCCAGTGTTTTTGGTCTCTATCAAACCCCAATTTCTAACCTCAAGTTTCAAGTTCAAATTCAGACTCGACGGTCTAAATTTAAATTTTAACTTTTCAAACTTCAAACCTTCGGGTATGAAATTACTCTTTAGCATAACGCGACTCAGAGCGGGGAAATTGAGGAAGAAGAAACAACAATAGATTCAATCTAAAATAGCCAAAGCATGCTAAATTTTAAATAGTTTTTAAGAAATGGACATAATCCGCATGTTATATCGAGGTGCTACAAGCGGCTACTTTCTAGTTTCTACCATGGATTATATTTTAGAGCCTTATATGCTTCTCATAATTGATACAATAAGCTTTTGTCTCTAGTGTATGTCCTTAAGGTGTCGTTTGTTTATATAATATGCATTCAATGTCCTATTTGTTTTTGTTAAGATATGAGTGTGAATACAAGTATGATTGTTAAGATGTTATATCTAAATCCTTACGTTGAATAACTAAAATTGTTTTGTTTCTTATCATTAAATGTGCATGATTTATTTTTATCTAAAATTAAACTAGTAAAAAGATGATTAAAGAATTTATATAATATGCATTCAATGTCCTATTTGTTTTTGTTAAGATATGAGTGTGAATACAAGTATGATTGTTAAGATGTTATATCTAAATCCTTACGTTGAATAACTAAAATTGTTTTGTTTCTTATCATTAAATGTGCATGATTTATTTTTATCTAAAATTAAATGTGCATGATTTATTTTTATCTAAAATTAAACTAGTAAAAAGATGATTAAAGAATTAGTAAAAACATATTTGAGGAAATAGTTAATACCATACAGCAAAAACGGTTTGTTTGATGACACACTTGCAACTATGACAGTGGAGCTATGGTGTTGGCGGTCGAGGTGGTTATTTTTGGTTGTCGGGGATTGGGCTCCTCTCCATTTTACTTATTTTCATTTTCTACAAGTTTTACCTTAGATTAGAGATATATGGCATGGGTTAGAATTAATGGCTAAGATTTAATTGACTAAAACAACGCTCTAACCATGATTTATATAATTAATAACTTATCCATAAATATATTAAAATATTTTCTCTCTCTTCCTATTTTAACATTCCATTTTTTTTCCAATTATGATAACTCTTTAATGGAGATATTTTTCAGAATATAGACAACTCTTTCTGAAATATACTATTACCGATTGAATAATGGGGTCTTCATTATGTGAATTAGTAAGCATCATAATTGAAAAAAAAAAAGGGAAAATATCACCAATTGAATAATGGGGTCTATTTCTGCATAGGAAAAAAAAGATAAGTGGCAAAAAATAATCGGGTAAATTAGAAAAGATATTTTAAAAATAGGAAGAGAGAGAAAATATTCTAATATATTTATGGATAAGTTATTAATTATATAAATCATGGTTAGGGCCTTGTTTTAGTCAATTAAATCTTAGCCATTAATTCTAATTCATGTCATGTGTCTCTAATCCAAGGTAGAACTTGGGAAAAATGGAGAGAAGGGAAATGGAGAGGAGCTCAATCCGGTTGTTGGAGTTAAATTTAAATCACATTTTGTTAACGTGTTGACTTTCTCAAAGTATAAGTAGTTTTAAAATGTTGTTTCAAGAAAATGTCAAGGAATACTATACCCTCTGAAATTGCTTAATTTCACAGTTACTCGTTCTGTTAAATTGCCAGCAAAACACACAAAGCTGTTCCAAATATAATATGTTTGACTCTATTATGTTTATCTTCAGGTTGAAGTATCATAAATAACTTCTTGGCAAATTCCTAGATTTAAGGTTGACATTTTCCACCAACATGCTCCTTTGCCGACACTCGTGATTCAGAATTCATCAGATTACTATTATTCTTATAAAATAAAATAAAAACAGCTTGTATAAACTATTTCAAGCAAGACCTGCATGCAAATTCAAGGAATGACCGATTCTGTGGAAAACATGAAAAAACCAGACCCTCCAAAAGCATGTGGTAGGTTAAATTTTCACATTGGGAATTTGAATTAGTCTATACTAAGAAATATTATAAACTTTTTAGATATTGATAGTATTCGGTTATATTTTCACGTTGAGATATATTACTATGTAAATAGATGAAGACTAATATATGCGTGTTTAATGAAAAACTAGTTGGCTCTGATTACCTTGCAGAGTAAATACAAATTCAAATTAAAATCACACAACTTATATTTTTAAACAAACTTTAAGATACGTAGAAAAGATTTTATATTCTATACCAGTAGATTCGTGATATTCATGTATTGGGTTATCAAATGAGACACATTAAGAAAGTTAGACCTATATATACTAAGAAACTTAAATTTACTAAATCTTGAAATTCCATTTTATTTTAACATGAATTATGGGTACCCTTTCTTTTCCCTTTTCTTGAACCTCTTATTTTAGCAAGAAGTCTTTTTCTACTTTCCAATAGTTTGGTGTCAATTCTTTTTCTTTATGAGAAAGGCAACACCCTAAAGATTTTAAGCAGCTGTGGACAATTCTTGATTTCTCTATAGGAATGATATTTCCGAAGTAAGCTCATAATTAGAACCATAGTATCGTAAGTTCAAATTTCAATTTTTTTAACCTTTTGGAAATCCTCATTCAATTGGACCTTTCTTAATCTAACAACCAGAGTTTGTTAAATATATATTTGATGAAGATTAGAAGTGCTC
Source organism: Lycium ferocissimum (assembly GCF_029784015.1). Lineage (NCBI taxonomy): Eukaryota > Viridiplantae > Streptophyta > Magnoliopsida > Solanales > Solanaceae > Lycium > Lycium ferocissimum. The sequence goes on along the minus strand of NC_081349.1, from coordinate 26,015,470 downwards.
AGTTTTAACAGATATAGAGGAAGAAAATTGTTGATCACGAGTATGTTTAAGGCACCATTTTGAACCAACTCCCAAACATAAGGGACCATTTTGAACCAACACTCAAACAAAATGGACCAATAATTTGGTCAAATTTTCACATGTGGACATGCTCATTTTGTCACCTTTAACTTGTAATCACAAATAAAAAGACGCCAAAAGTTTGGCTGTGACATTCTTGGGGGCTGCCACACACAAAGTGTAGAGTTTGACCAGCTAGCCTGAAAAATGTGGCATTTCCTCTGTGTGCCCGATTCCCCTCTCATAAGGGCCAAAACGGTTAGTAGGTTAAATGATAAGTTATGCTATTTTGTGTTTTGATGATTTGACAAAACTTATTCGAGGAACCAGATATGTTTACGGAGGGAACAGATGAGGGACCAGATGCAATCATGTATAGTCGTACAACAAGTCAACTCTACAACTGTAAAGCTGCTGACATTGTAGCAGTACAGCAGGACATCAGCAGAGTTGCTGCAGCTCGTCCAAGGCTTATGTTACGAGGGACCAGATGAGGAACCAGATACGCTTTTAGAGGGACTAGGATCAGGTCCCCTAACCGTCATACAGTCAACCCTACAGTTATAAAAGCTACTGCACTGTATCGACTGGCAACAGTGCAGCAACACAGCTGTATTTTGCTAGAGGCTAAGCAAACAATGAATTGTCCCTCTCACATCTCAGTTGCGCAGCTGTAACATGAACTCTTTGTAACTTGTCTTAAATTACAAGTGCATTATTTAATGTTAGAATATACGAGTCCGCCAAATAGTGTAGAGAACCAGGTTCTCTAACAATTCCCTTAAGTAAAACGGAAAGTAAATAACATAAGATATTTACGTGAAAAACTCCTTGCTCCAGGGATTGAAAGCCACAACCTACAGCAGTAAGATTTTCTCAAATTCACTATAAACAAACAACTTCAGATTACAACCTATTGCAACATGGCAATTAAACTCTTAATTCCTCCCCTTTACAATAACGCTATTGCAAGACCTTTACAATAACTCTATTGCAAAGAACACAACTTGACTAACTCTAGCCAAGTGAACAAGCTCAGAATAGTTGTAGATCTGTCCTACTATTACACTTCTTGGAAGCCGTGTAAGAATACAAGTTAAGAACAAAAGACAAAGACTCAACAAACCTAAGGACTTAACATATCTTCAGTGGTTGGGAACTGGTCCTTATGTTTGTTAGAGCTTTGTTCTTGTGAGCACCTTGAGAAGTATAAAATTTTATGATTTGCAAAGTGTTGGGTTAAACCTAGTAACAGGTCGTAGAGTTCATGGAAATTACACATTAAGCTTTCACTATGATTTTGGTGCTAATAATCTATGGAGAAAAGAGGGCAGCGACAAATCAACCAAATATCTTACTCCTCCAGAAAGGGGCCAACAAAAGTCCCATTAATAAAATATGGGTAAACTAGTTTAGGTTGTGGCACTTAGTTCTAAAGTCAGGAGTTTAGGAAGTAGAAATAACTTGCAAGCAAAGAAAACACCGCCCATTGTTTGTTTGGACAAGAAATGGAAGTTTGAAGAGACAGCAAAATAGATTGATCAACCAGTCAAGGTCAATGCCTAATGCCTAATGCCTTTATACCAAGCCAAGCCAAGCCTGACCACAAGCTAAGGCAGATTTTATGACTATAGTTATTAAATTACTAATTCCATTGGCCTTTTTCGTCAAATTATGAACCATATAATATAGGACCTTTTACACTCAACAATGACATGAAAAAGTCAACACCCACACAATACTATACTCTAAACCAAGAAGATCAAATGAATCTCTCATCGACAGACACAGATTAAGAATTTGAAATCTATGGTTCCTACAGTGATAATAACTCGATTTACAGTCAAATTTATAAAAATATTTAGTGAATTTCTTGATATATAATTTGGACAAAGCTACTGAATATATTCAGCACCGCCAAGAAATCACTATTTTCCGATAGACATTCCGTCAGAATTAGGCTCATCACTAAGCTTACCACAGAAAAATCCATTTGTTATTATGTATATATCCGCCTCCGCCTATTGGACAAGCTGGTCTAATCAAAAGGCTATGACGTGTTCTCTGTCCCGCACATCTAACCAGCTCCTGTGATTCATCAGCTCCACCAAATAGACCAAAATAATCATTCAAGCATCAAAGCACACAGCCAAATTCAAAAGATCATACTAGTTCAGGACTGCTGAGTCCATATTATCACGATAAACAACGTCGAAATTTACAAAAAGAAAAAAGGAAGAAGAAAGATTCCAGCATGCTCCATGAAAGACCATTCTATATATATAGTAACATATATGTCAATAAACCAATGGTTATATACATTTCAAACGAAAAAATCACAAACCAAACAACCTAGACTAATGTAAAAATTTGTCTATCTTTTGCAAAACCCTTTTAATCAATCCAGTCTAAGGAGAAGGAGGGAGGGGGAAAATCTTCTATATGAAAAAAAAAAAAAAAAAAAAACAAATGCCAATGAAATAGCTGCTCCCATTCCGACAAGATCATAAATTCTTTTATCTAGCCTGAAGCCAAGCTTGTGTAGTCGGTCTTTTGCAAGCCTATCCAGCTAATAGATTTCTTTTAATTTTGAGGTGAAGAGTTCACAATAGCATTGTGCCTCTTAGATGGAGCAGAAGGAGGAATTGGAACACCTTTTGGTAGCATAGTGAATAGCAAATTTTCAGTCTTGTATGCATTTTCTTTTTTGTATACCTTCATATGCTGTGATGAAAATATTCTTGAATTCGCTTCTTGTTCCTCCATTATCATCCTCCCAAATCTTGCTTCTACTCCATAGCCAAGAAGAAGAGAAATGGCAAGAACCAAACAAATTAATTTCCTTGAAAGATATAGGGTTTTAGAAGAAGAAAAAGAGGAGGCCATTGAGAGGATTTTCTTGAATTTTGATCAATGTGGTTTTTTTTTTTTGGACTTGGTTTATATTTTAAAGCTACATATCAGTTAGGTATATTTATATGTGCATGGGGAAGTGAGAGAGTTGGACAAATGGGGATTGTAAAATGTTGAGAAAGAAGGAGTGGGGATAAAGTAATTCACACGGCAATTGACTAAATTAAATTAATTTTTTATAAAATGTCAACTGCTAAAGAAAAAAGAAGATACTAAAAGAGATTTGAAATTCCGGAGAGAAAATTTTCTTCTTTTATGTTTTAATAATAAGGCCGAAATCCACTCACATACAATGTTTTAATAAATATACGATGAGTGTTTTTATATAAACTTTTGCTTATCATGTAATCATAGTAACTTAACACATTACGCCTATATTGTTACCTTAATTATTTTTGTCCCTAGCCGATCGGAGCGGAGCTAGCTTGAGAAAGGGGGTTCGATTGAATCCCTTCATTGAAAAATTAGCAAATAGCATAAAACGTAGTAGCTTTTTTGTTATATATAACCTGTTGAATTCCTCTTGATGGAAAATTGTAATAAAGTGGTAACGAAAGGAGTTCAAGAATTGTTCTCGGGCACAAGTTCAAATTCCAGTATGACGACATTTTTGTTCTATTGTATAATTTTGGTTCCGCCATTACAAACCATGATAAATTAATATAAGTTGGTGTAAACATCGAATGTTGATTATTTTTCCTAGTTTAAATATTGTTTTCTCTTACCTTTTCAAGTCAATGGGGAGGAATTTCCCATTAGTTTCCCGTACGTTAGAAATTTGTCGCTGTGTGAGGTTTGGTTTGAAAATATAGGTGTTCAGATTTTGCAAGCATTTAATAGTAGCTAATTTTTATATTCTGCCACATGGGGTACTTAGAATTTGTCAAATATCAGAAAACTACACTTTTAATTCTTGTCCAAGAAGTTAATAAAAAAAAAATAAAAAAAAAGGAAATAGCTTAAACCAATATCAAGAATACTGTATATGTTTAATCAGTGTTAGGTGTACTTGATGTTGAAATCCTAAGATGGAGTCTGCAAATTTAAATATCCCTATTTGGCTAAAAATTCCCAAGTAATTAGGAACATTGTTAAAACAGAACAAAAAAACTTTTTACTATTAGATTAACAGACTAATAAGCTTATTGTTACGACAATCAGTACATATAGTATTTGAGAAGTGACATTGGAGTAGTAGTTTTGTGACAGCAGCATCAGCATCAATAACAACATACCCCGTGTAATCTCAATAATTTGGATCTGGGATGGGTAGAGTTATACAGACATTAACCCTACCCAAAAGAGGTTGTTTCCGATAGACTTTTGACTCAAGAAAAAATAGTTCAAAGCAGTTCGGAAAAGGAAATAACATAAATGAAGAAGCCACGGCAAAAATTTATAGAAAGCATGACAAAGCATTCTTAACAGTAACTGTAACAAAATAATATGATAATCAAAGTACAAGAAACAACAGATACAAAAATCGACGGACAAGAAACTACATGTACTCTAATGATACGACTTACTAGTATGAAAGGCTAAGTGGGACAACGCTCTACTACCTACTAATCTTGTACCCTAATTTGTGTCATCCACAATCTCCTATCTAAGATCATGTTCTCGGTAAACTAAAAAAAAAATATTAACATGCCATGGGAAATACTATAATAATACGTAAGATATAGAGCTTGTTTGGATGGGCTTAAAAAAAGCAGCAGCTTATAAGCTGGAAGCAGCTTATAAGCCAAAAAAAAAAAAAAATTGGGGTAGTCCAACTTATTTTTTTTAGCTATTTTCAGCTTATAAGCTATTTTAGATAAGCTAAGCCAAACGGGCTCAATCAATTTTTTGGGCTTATTTTAAGCACAAAATGGCTTTAAGCTGGCCAGTCAAACACTCAAAAAAGCTAAAAACAGCTTATAGACAACTTATAAGCCAATCCAAACGGGCTCATAGTAATAACATATCCAATATGAAAATATGATTACAAGAAATAGTAAAAGATGTTTATAGGGTTTTGACCTAATGACCAGAGAAAAGATATTAAGTTTAAAGGTGTACGCTCAAAACTAAATAACCATGAAATGTACTGATCAAAAACTTAAAATAAAAAAGTAGATTAGACGAGCATTCAGTGAAGAATCCAGATAATTAACTTGATGAGTTCAATCTTTAGATATATAACATTGAATTCAGTATACTTTTGAAATTGTAATTTCATAAATGTGTAACATATTTGTTAGTTGAATCGGACATACCCTATACGTCACTGCCCACTGCGAACATTAAATTTATGGCTAAAATTTACAATTGTTTATTACCAACACTTAATTTTTAGTACCTAATGTTAATCAATAATTAATGGTCTAATCATGCTAATAATTCTTTCCTCATATCACAAAAGAATTATTCGGCCGGTGCAACAATTTTTCTACTTAAGCAAATATTGCAATTGGAGTATCTTTGGCGTGGGAAGCTAGCATAAGAAACCAATTGGTCCATTCATCTTTAATTATTTTTTCAAACGCTTTCGTCATTGATTGACATTTAAAACATAATCTCAGTGTTATTAACTAGTAGTAACATTTTTTCAATCAATAATATTTGTTCCTTCAACTCCCTTAACTTAATTCGCCGGCAACTATGATACGGGGAATAGAAATAGGCTGAGTCATCGGTAGTGTATCAATGCAAAACTCTATCTCTCATGTAGGAGGTAATCTTGGAAAAGTCTCTCAAAACACATCAGGATACTGTCGTACCACAAAACACTGTTAATAATAACAATCTTTGCACTATTGTCCCGAACAATAGCTATAAAGCCCAAACAACTCTGGCTAATCAACCTGCAAGCCTCGAAGCAAGAATTTTTTTTCTCTCAATAATAATGACATAATTAATCAAGCCGGTTTTACTAAGTTAAAATATTTTATGATCTCACTTTAGGATGATAACTGTATTAAACATTTAAACCCTTTGACTAGAGCAGTTGAAATTTGAAAAAAAAAAAAAAAAGGCAAAAGATAAAAGTCTGCCACGTCACCTATTTGACAGAAGGTTTGTAGGACCATAGGTGTTAAGAAGTCACTAGTCAACTATTTATATAAAATCTTGACCGTATATTAAGACAACGTGATGATGAACGGAACAAGACCGACATTGGACAATGATGGTTAATAAGATAGTTGTAAAAGTTGGACTGTAAGAAATCCTATTTTAGGGAATTAGGGTTGTTGAGATTTGGAATTGGTCTTTCTTGATTATGAGTAAATTTCATATCCAACACTAACGAGGGATGTGATCGGATAAGTGAGATCCTTATACGTTTAATTAGAAATTTGGAGTTCAGTTTTCTGTAAAATATGTTTTACCTTTTAGTGGACTGTAGCGGAAACATGATTTTCACCAAGAGAATGTAACGTCTACTATATATACATAAAAAGTTCTTTGTTTTGTATACAGTGTGATTTTTCTTAAGAAAGGAATTCAGATGAGCCTCCTTCTGTCTCTCTAGCTCCAGGTCCCTATTAGCGACCTACACGACATGAACTTAAAAAGTGAAGCTAGTGACCTATGGATCATACCGGATGGTTAAACCGGAAAAAGATTAATATTTGATTAATATTTTCATGAATTAAAAGAAGATATTGCTTTAGAATTTTCTTCTTATTTTGGTTTCAATGGAGATTGTTTGACAATTTAAAAGCATTACTATGACTTCGTGGTCATACGAAAATTTATAAGCTCAACCAACCTAAGATTTTTTTTTTGTTTTTTTGGCAACAAAGCCTTAGTCAATTATTTCATCCATATATGATGCAATTGCGTTGTATTTTGCTTCTATACTGTCATAACCTCGAAAGGGTCGTTTCCCATTCGTTTTAATTGATTACATAAATTAGTGTTCATAAGTTTTTAAAAATATTTCCTTTTAACTTTGATATGATTTTTTTTCTTGCTATTCCTATTTTCATGTGGTGTTTGAATCTCAGTTTCAAAAGTAGATACATTTTTTGCGGGTTTATCAAGTTTGCCTTCCACACAAGGCTATAATTCATAGGAATTATTTAAGCTATCTCCCTCTTTCCTTTTTTTTTTTTTTTTTTTTTTTTGAAGGCAAAAGGAGAAAAATGGAAGTTGAAAATAATTTATAATCCATGATTAGGGGTGGTAAAATTAGCCCATAAAAATATGAGCAGCCCATTTTGATTATTTTTTTATTTGATATGTTATATATAATCATAATAGAGAGGAGAAAATGTTATTAGGTAATTATATTAAATTAGAGAAAAACAACCATAGAAATTAAAACTTAGATAAGTGTTTGGCAGGCTGGATTATGATCCATGCTTTAGCTCATTCTGATTCAGTCCATTTCAATCCAATTAATTATCTCGAACGAGATTAATGATCTGCTCATTTACTAACTGAGCAATTTTTACCTGCTCAAATTCAGTCCAACCGTCCTAGCTTACCATTTGACGTCATATCAATGACTAAAGCAAAAAAGAAAATCCATGCATGGACTTTTTAGACTTGGAGTTTAGAAAAAAGGGTAAAATTGAAAAACATTACACATGGAAAAGACTTGAAGGATTCAAAGGGGATGATGGCTGGTCTTAAATCTTTGGTTCTCATGCCTCCTGATTTAGGACCATTTTGCAGGTGATAAGTCAATTACTTAATTAACTACTCCACTAAATAATTTAATAGGAAAAAATTCGACTTCTAACTACTACTTTACTACTTAATCAACGCCTTTGTTTGTCTTCATTCATAAAATTTTATAATTGAACAACAAAAAGCTACTTAGTCAATTCTTTGTAACGTAAGCCACATATATTTCTCATTGCCTAATCATAGTAATGATTATCATACTATGCACATAAATTATATTTCCAGATTAATTGGCTCAAATAGTGCATTTTAGTTTAAGTAATTTTGCTACTAAAGTGTTAAGTAATAAATATGCATCAAACGGTATTATACAGAACAAGATATATCATACCAGTGCATAAATTGCTAATGTCATTGTGATTTCAAGTGGCGAAGCTAGGACTTTCATAGAGGATGTTCAAGATTTAATATATGTGTCTTTGTGTGTGTAAAAAGCAACTTTTCGATGAAGAGTGTTAAACTAGCCATATACTCTTCGGTCTATATATGTACAGCTCCACCGCTGATATTAACACCAAAAATATTTCTAGCCAAAGTAAATTAGAAGGCGTTAAAATAAAGTAATTGTTGGAATTATCTTGCTATCATTTTTACCTAATCCCAATATAAATGCAATAATTTCTGTTAGTTATAGGATTTAATAGATAAAGCAACTTGATGGACTAATCCGAATTCGTGCAGGGAACAAATTTAAGTGCATAATATTTCAGTTTCAGCAAAGACATTCTTATCAATTAGTTCAAAGGTTGAATGGTGAATTCTAATCAAAGTAATTGCATCAATTTGCTCCAATGCTGATCTTCTTCTTTAATGTCATTTCTATTCAAAGTCTGCTAGGATGAGTAAACGACCTGGCATTGAAGAAATCTTTTTGATAGACGACGACGAATATGAATTTGAATGTATCAACGGAGGCATTCAATGCCAAATATGATATCAATCCGACGTCAAATGAAAGTCATCGCAGCATTCATTGGTCAATTTATTTTAAAGAAAATCATTAAAAAGAAAAAAGGAGAAGAAAAGCATTTTGATGTGATGGTTTCTACGATGAGTTGAGACCCAATTAAACTCCAACGGGTCATTTAATTTGGCACAAAATTTTAAAAAGAAATTTTTTGTAAAACTTATGATTTAAAACAAGTTATATACACTTGTGTAATCATAAATCTTTTCATTAAGTGTAAAATGTGAAGTTTAGACTAACATTGTTTGTAAATAAAGAAGTATGATATTCTTTTTGGGACAAACAAAAAACGAAAGTATGATACATTTTGGGGGGGGGGGGATAATCGGATTTCTTCTTCATTAACCAGAGATCTTATGTTCGAGTTTTGAGAATGGAAAATTTTTCCACAATGCAACATTTTTTCTTTAATGGGCTATACTACGACGCCTATGACGAAGTCGATAAGGGCGGGTCAAAGAGAAGGATTGTCAAGCATCTAAGCTAGCATGCTTCTAATGAAAGGGTGCACATGATAGCTTAGGCTAATTCCACATCAGAATAGGAGACGAAAGTAAAGAGTTTTCTATGGATGATATAAGTTAACACAATACACACGTTTTTTTAGCTCGATCATGGCATAGCCTAGAGGCATTCGGCCAATGGAATAATACATGTCATGGACCTAGTTTATCACACTTACACGATGCAAATTCAAATTAATCGCCGCACAAAGCGGATATCTGACATCTAGTGAGCAAAAAGAAACAAAACTAGTAGAACAAGATAAGCGAGTCTGGAACCTAAATGACCCAAAAAAAAGACAAAGTGAATCAACAAAGTTAATCAAAAAACCCCAACAAAAAATAGAGTTACCAAAGTACCCTTAGCGCGATAATTTACTGCATTATTGGACTTAACTGTAACGGCTCAGTTAAGTCCAATAACCCAGTAAATTACTGTGTTATTGTGTTTTTTTTTTTTTTTTTTAATTACTCTCTTTCGTTTAAATTTTCACACTTTTTCTGTACTTCGGCCATACATTAATCATGCTTCGAGACTTTGGAACTTCAATATTTTATATAGAACCCGATTTTTTTTTTGTACGATTAATAATGTATGCTCAATAAATCGAGGATACGCAAAACTTCAGGTCGTCGCTTTAGTGGTTGAAAAGTGCTCGAAGTAAGTTTTTGTTTGAAAACTTGTTATCATTAGCTTTAGGTTTTTTATTTTTTAGGGTTTAGATTTAAGCGTGCATTTTTTAGTTAATGCGTAACTTTATTAGAATATTTTGTGATTTTTTTATAATTAATTTAGGATGTCACACGAGTTAGTTATAAACTATAACAAAGAGTAAAATAAGTTTTATCATTAAGAAATAGATACGCAAAAAATATAATATTTACTTAAACTATACAACTTATTACATATAGACAATCGTCAATCCGTCCCACATGTAGTAGACTTTAGAATACCCTGAGGCCTAAGCCATATATGATCCCCACCACCCTCGTCATCGTCCCCGTCCCCCTTTCTCCTTTTAATAGAAGGACGCTCTATGTCATGATCATTCACCCTTCCCTTCTTTGTGCTCTTGACGATAAAGTGCTTCTTCTTGGGATCTCGTACCGCAGTACGCTCAGAACGTCCAGTCAGATGGGCTCATCCTCATCGGGAGACGGGACCACAACATAATCATCTTCATCGGGAGACATGACTGCAGGAGCCGAAGGATGAACGTGAAAAAACATATAAAAATTAGTACTAATTTTAATTTATATTGAATACATTAACGTTTGTTAAAAATCAAACTTGCTTATCGACGGGTGCATGAGTAGGCTCCTGAGAGGGCCCCTGAGGTGGGTCTAGTGCAGAATCGGAAGTAGTCTCATGGACGGGATGCTGAGAGGCTGAAGTTGGAGCGGTCCTGTCAATATAATTAAAAAATATAATTAAAAAATAATTATTTTGAATACATTAACGTTTGTTAAAAATTAAACCTGTGTACTGACGGGATTTAGTTTATCGTTCGTTATTCAAGATTTAGTTTATCGTTCGTTATTCATTTTATGATTGTAAAGATTATGAGAATTATGTTGTACTATATTTTTATGAATAAGTACTTACTTAATTAATTTCTTAACTATAAGTTTATATTAAATAGGAAATTATGTTAACTAACTAATCCTTTATCAGGAATATATATTAACTAACTAATTTATAATTAACAATTGCTAACTAATTATTCTTCTAACTACAATTAAAGTAATAACGAACTAATTCATTTAACGAGAAATTATATTTATATTAACTAACTAATTATTCATTAATTAAATAATTAACACATAAATTAGATAACTACTTAGCACATTAACAATTAACATATGATAAACAATTTGAATAAATAAATTAGCAATTACATAATTAACAAATAATAAGAGATTAATTTTCTAATCTATATATAATATAAAGCTAGGAATAGACAAGGTGATATGACACCTCTCTATGACCTTCATTAGTATTTATCTCTTTTCTCCTTTTTTTTGAATTTTTTTCCTTCTCATTTTGCTCCAAAAATGTCCAATTGATTAAATTATTTTTACTAATTTAATTAGAATATTTACTTTTTTTTTTATACTTCCTCTTATTCTTGCTTGAGTTATCCATTCTTGCTAGTTTTAAAATATACTTTTATGCCGATTAATGCATTTAATACCTATTTGGTTACAATATATAAAGGTATATAAACGCTTGTTCCTACTGCCATAACTTCATGCAATAGTTAGTTAAATTTTTTTGGTTTCATTTTTCTTCTTCTCCTTTTTTTTTTTTTTTTTTTTTTTTTTTGGCTTTTTTCTTTTACTTCCTCTTATTTGTACTTGAGTTATCATTCAATAGTTAGTGAAATAGCTAAGAAATACTTTTATGACAATTAATTATGAACTTAATACTAACTTTATTACAATCACTCAACATAAGTTACTCTTTCTATTTGTATTACTCATAAGTTACAAATTGTATTGGTTACTATAAGTCTATAACTAATAAAGCATATCCCATTCATTGCATTTTCCTATATTCTTCATTTAGTATTATCATTTCTTTCCTCACATGAAGATTCTTCTCTTTTTTTGTTGCCTTTTTTTTTTTTTTTAGCCATTTTTGGTTGTTTTGCCCTTCATTTTCGTCTTAGTATTTCTATGGTTAACTCATCTACAATCGATATTATAGTGAGTTTTATCGTATAGGAATTGATTTCGTTTTTGAAAATACAATTTTTTTTTTTTGTTTCTCAAGTTGCGTTTTCTCTTGATTTCTCTCAATCGAATTTATACGTAAAATATATAATATATCCTAATGATAGGGGGAATTAACCAAAATAGTGATTCTTGGTATTTTCAATAAGATTATTAGCAGCGAGGAGAACAAGGAATTGATTTGGTTAATCAATGAATGGTACCAGTTGTCGATATTCTAGAGAAATTAAGTGTATGAATATGAAGAAAAAAAGAAAAGTTTTTTTTCTTCAGAAAAATGTGTATTATGATTTACGTGTAAACGAAATTCAAAAATGTCAAGATAATGGCAATATCAAATAAAAAACTTCTTTTTGATTCTCTTTATTTCAAAAATTAGAAAAGAAAATATTTTTTTACACAAGGAGATGTAAAACAGCACTTGGATATATATTTATTAAATTTATAAAATGGTGAAACATACATTTTTAACTTAATATTTACTAAAAATTTAAAAAAATAATTGAGACGAGAGTATCAAAATTAGACATTTACAACTCTCCCTTTTTAGCTGAAACTGTGTAAATTTGAAGGAAGAATATTAAATAAAATAACTATGAAACAAATATGACTAAATCAATAGAAGTATTATTTTTTATTTTTGAGTATTAGAAAAATGACCAAGACCATGTCATTAATATTACTGAGCGAAGCGTGGATATATTCACTAATTAACAAATTAGCATAGAATAAAATATTAATAATTTATTAAGCAAATATTATATTTTTTGCATATCTATTTCTTAATGATAAATTTTATTTTACTCTTTGTTATCGTTTATAACTAACTCGTGTGACATTCTAAATTAATTATAAAAAAATTGCAACATATTCGAATAAAGGTACGCATTAACTAAAAAATAACACGTTTAAGTCTAAACCCTAAAAAATAAAAAACTTAAAGCTAATGATAACAAGTTTTCAAACAAAAACTTACTTCGAGCACTTTTCAATCACTAAAACGACAACCCAAAGTTTTGCGTATCCTTGATATATTGGGCCTACATTATTAATTGCGCAACAAAAAAAAAACAGGTTCTATATAAAATATTGAAGTTCCGGAGTCTCGAAACATGATTAATCTATAGCGAAAGTACGGAAAAAGTGTGAAAATTTAAACGAAAGAGAGTAATTAACCAAAAAAAAAATCAAGAAAATTACGCGTTATTGGACTTATCTGAACTATTATAGTTAAGTCCAATAACGCACTAAATTATTGCTCTAAGGGTACTTTGGTAACTCTATTTTTTATTGAGGTATTTTGGTTCACTTTGGTCTTTTTTGGAGTCATTTACGTTCCGGACTCAATATAAGCCCGGATGAAGAACAGGCCGGTGGCCAAACTGACACATCTTTAAATTCATCTAACCTTGAAAAAAGTGTGTAGACGTACTCCTTCCCTTTCATCCTCATCATCTTGTTCCCTTTGGCTTTAACCACAAATTTAAGCTAGCTAGGACCACACTCAAAATTGTACCATATGTGCACTATATATATTGCAGACTGTTGAAAATCTACTCCATTATATTAACAAGATTGCTTGCATCTGCTAAACACCACAAATGCACTGCCACATTCTAACTTCTATAGCAGCCCTAGCTACCCTCTATTTTCTTTCCTAACATTCAATGTTCGAAAATTTACTGTCTGTAAGTTCACTAACGAATATAAAGGTGTTAATTTCACTCCATAGTCTATTGGTCTTGTGTAATTTAGAGTGCAGCCACTTTCTTAAAAACTTTGTATCTGTAGCCGGTAAAATTATTACTGTTACAAGTTTGAAGAAGTGAGTCTTGAATTTCAAATATGAAAACTGTTAAATTAAGTAGGTGCTGTTGAAAAAGTACAAAAACATTAGCAGGGATGACGTTGGTAATTCAAACTTTAGAAAAACAACTTTCAGTTTCAGACACACATGTTTAAAATTTGACCTTGACAAGCCAAACTTCAGGCAAAATGTTGAAAGTTTGGCCTTGAAAAGCCAAACTTCAGGCAAAAATATGGAAAATATGTTGTCATACTTCACAAGTGAATTTTTGGTTCTGAAATTGCTAAACTCATAAATTTTATACATGAGGCTATGATTTAAATGGTGGTCTCAAAATCGGATATTTGTGTACTTGCCCCAATATAAAGTGCTCTCTATTAAAAATTACATATTGTATGTTTTAAACCTGAGACGTCTGATTAGGATGGAAAAATCCCGGTAAAGCTCCTCCTATCACTCATTGTCAACCAATTGAAACAAGGTTGAAAAGAAACCACAAAGCAAAAGATTACAAACTTCCCATGAAGACTAAGCCAAAACTCGAGTTAACAATTTTCTGACTTATTCATTTTCCTTACCAGAAAAGTGAAGTACATATTTTGGAGCTTTATGATGTTGGTCTGCGTTGCTAACTAGAAAGTTGCTAGAGATAGAAATGTGAACTTTTTTTTTTAGGTAAAAATGTGAACGGTTACTCGTTACCGTGGTTCGTTAATGTTTAGTTGTTTACCGTACTAACAAAAACAATTCAAATAAAAGATTTTACATAAGTTATTGCAACCATATTTGCTTGGTTGTACACTTGTACAATAGAGGTGGAATCATGATTTTTGCTAAGAGAATTAGAATATAAAAATTAAACACAAAAACAGTAAAGAGACTCAACATATATACACACACACATTTTTCAGCGATGAAACAATTGATACCTATTGGACATGGGTGGCTCCGACGTTGTTGCAGAATATATAAATCATTGTATAATTTAACACATCATTTGGTTGATTTTGATAAACCCCACATTACTAGTACCTACAAAATTTATGTGGGAATTTGTATACTTATTGTATTTGAAATAGAATAAGAATCAGAGTCAATAGATGAACAAAAGTATCTAAAGACCAAACAAAAAACTTAAGAAGTAATCAATCACCGTGTAATAAAGCTACATTATGCGTAACAATCCTTGTACTCTTATTCACCACAAATAATTCCTCCAAAACTACTCATTGAACCAAATGACCACTGTTTTCTTGGGTTTGGTTTTGCTCGAGGTGAAGGTGCAATTAGATCAATATCGTCACCAAACTGATGCAAGATATGTGTTTTCATATTCACTCCTATCATTTAACCGTGATTAATTAATGTATATTATTATTTTATCAAAATATTAAATTATGATAAGTTGAAATTGATTTGATTTAAACACCTGATGTAAGGATTTTCCTCTCCTGCACCTCTATTATTTTAGTAGTTGAAATGAATCCAACTAATGTTGTACAAGATGTACCCGCAAGAGTGGCTCAGTTGGTTGAGCATGGAGCTTCCATAATGGAGGTCTCAGGTTCGAAACCCCTTGCCTATAAAAAGCAGGGAATTTGACTTCGGGGTCTAGCTCGTCGCATGGGGCTTGCCTAGTGCAGGTTATCTCTTTTGTGTGGTTTGCGAGCTATTGTACAAAAGCGGGGTTTACCCTGTGCACACCTCAAGGGTAGCGGCTGCGGGTTCCCTTGTGAATAAAATTATGTACAAGATGTGAAAGTTTGTATATTTCCATAGCTTCTTGAAATTTAACCTTCCATGATTTCTGACTCATCTCTAAATTTCTAGTAATACTCATGTTATATATCTCTATTGTACAACATTGATTGAATATCTAGTAATCTCTATTTCTTGCAAGTCCAACAAGAGTCAAATATGTACATTCATTCATTCATATGTTTAAAAGACAACGGAATACATTTGAAGAAAGAAACAAAAGAAACAAAAAAAGGTTGATCACTGTTGCCAATGGCATCTTTTCTCACATCCAAATTCCCATTTTTCAATTCAACAGTAGGAGAATGACCATAAATAGCTCAACTAGAAAACATCTCCAAATCCCATTTAAAGATGCCATTGAAGAATGAGAATTCTGATCAACCACAAAATTCCCATTTACCAACTTTGACTTTGTCTCATCAAGATGAATAATAAAATTTTCTTGCTGACATGGTTTTACCCCAAATGGGACGTATCTTGTTGACATCAAACCAAAAGGGTAACAAATATTTGGATTTCCCCATACCCCAAATCGCCTTCCCATTTTCCCATAAAACCATTCAGAGAATTTAAGTTCACCTGTCAGATCGTTACCATGTAGGTAAATAGCACTTGCATTAGGAAGATTTTCAAGACTTTTTGGTATTTGTCCATTGAGTTTATTGTCATTAAGACCTAAAAATCTTAGTTTTTTTAGGTCTGCTATAGACCCTGGTATCCCACCTGTCAAGTTCATGTTTGACAGATCCAAAGTTGTTAACTTTCTCATGTTTTGCCAATCAAGAATCTCCAAGAATCCACCCATTGGATTTTTTGACAAGACTAACTCTTCCAAACATGTCATTTCTTGAAGTGACCTAGTCAATCCACCTGATAAAAAGTTGTTACTAAGGTCCAAAAGTGTCAAATCGGTCAGTTTTGCAATCTCTTCTGGAATTTTTCCCTCTATTCGGTTGTAACTCAAATCAAGTTTCAAAAGTGAAACCAACCCTCCAAATAATCCTTTAGGCAATACACCAGATAGTGAATTTCTGCTTAAATCACATATCAAAAGTTGAGTGAACCCTCCGAAACTATCCGGGATTTTACCATTAAGTTTGTTTCCAGCAAGAACTAGTCTCCTCAAGTTCACTAAATTCCCAAGATTTGGTGGCATTTCACCAGATAATCCATTTTCTACTAGTACTAAAGATTGGAGCTTTATGAGCCTTCCAAATGTTGTGGGGATTTGTCCAATGAGACCAGGATTTGATCGAAACTCGAGTGATTCCAAGCTACCAGCAAGAAATTCCCAGCTCTCTGTAGGGATTGGAGTTGGATGGTGGCGAGGCGAAACGAAACAATTGAAGAATGAGAGAGATTTAAGGTGCTTTAGAGTAAAGAGATTGGGACTGAATTCCACATTTGGTGCACAACTTACAGAATTATCATGTATAGGTCCAATATTTAAGTCAGTAACATACCAAAAACCATCAAACAGGTCACAAGATACACCCTGCAGAGGAAATAGAAATTTAAAAATATATATATGTAAGCTAAAAGATTTGAAGGCATCAACAAGATTACAAGAAACTAGTCATAATTATTCAAAAATATTAGTAATAAGCTCTGTCTAGCCCTGTATTATCTTTGTGTTTCAAGCATATTCTTTTTCTGTTGGTCTAACAAAACTGCTAAAACAAACAGGACAAGAATGTACATGCCATTATTGAAGTTGGTTCATCAAATTCTTTTTATGGCTATCATTCCAAATAACATTAGATCTGAAAAAATGATGATAAAATAAACAACTTATTCATATTCTTGAGCATCTGTCATAGGAAAAACTTCAGGAAATAACAATTCCACTTCAAGCTTTAGAACAACATTTACAATGAGAAGTCATTTCTAGTCATGTATGCCACAAAATAATAAAGGACAAACAACTCACTTCCTTTCCTCTTTAGCAATATTAGAACCTTATGCACAAAGATTCTAATTTTTTTTTTACTTTCCATACATAAGTAATTCACTAACATGGCAGCTAAGACACAAATAGTTAGTTCCTTTTATTTACCCCTTTTCCCAAACAGAATCCATAAGACAGAAAAAGTAACTAAAAAGTGAGAACTTAATGTATTTTTTTTACCTGTATAGGAGTCCAACCACAAGGATCTGGATAAAGATCTGAACCATTCCACCATTTGCCCACAAATCCTTGAATAGCAGAATAAAGAGCATTTATCTCATTTTTCTCCATTGGAGCTGCCATACTTTCAGTATCACCATTGCACCAGACACCAAAATGAACGAGGTAGAAGAAAACAAACACACATAAACTTGAATTCTTGAAGCTCCTCATCTTTCTTTGAAACCAAAAAAACTCTTGAATGAGTTCACAATGTGTTAAGAAAAAAACTGTCACACAAACAGACTAAGATTCTTGAAGCTCCCCATCATTTTCTCAAGCCATAAATTCTTGAAAATGAGTTCACAAAGTGTTGAAATAAAAACTTGGTCACACAAACAAACTTAAATTCTTGAAAATGAGTTCAATTCAACTTTGTCATACAAACAGACTAGATTTCTTGAAGAACCCCATCACTCTTTGAAGCCAAAGAAACTTGAAAATGAGTTGACAAAATCTTGAAAGTAATAAAATTTGTCAACCATGCAAGAAAGTGTATGAGCCAAACTAGAACTTATAAGTTTGAAGTCATTTACCAAGGGGGCATGTATTGAAATGCTTCATTTAATTGAAAAAATGTGTACATTTATAGTAGGGGTGGAAAATCCTAAAGAATCTAATCAAACAGGGAAATGGAGGGAACAAAGAAGTAAAGGAGGAAGGTGCTTGTTAAAAATGTTTATAGAAAGCTAAGGTAGAAAAGGAGGAGTAGAGTGGCAGAAAGCCAAAAGGGTAGCAGAGGACATAACACATAAGTCTAGGATGTCTTTGCAGCTAAAAGGCTATTATAGCACAGTTCTCAATGCTCCACATTAAAAGCAAATTATGGTAATGTCAATAATAAGAACTGCACAACTGTGGTTATTTAAAGTTTTTGAGAAAGAAAAGAGAAACTAAATTCATTCAGAAACTAAATTCATTCTCCTATATGAAATTCTTAAGTGTGGCATTAGAAACTAGTCTAGTAGAGTAGTGAAGCTTGTTGAAAGGGATGTACTTCCTCTATTCCATAATCTTTCCTTTTTAATCTTCAAGTGTGGCAATATATGAAATTCTTAACATGTATATGATCACAAGTTAAGGATATTTTTGGTATGTATTAAAATTCTTTCCTACTTAAATTTCATAATCAATCTAATATTGACTCAATTTTATCCCAATTTTGCCGAGGAGACATTTATTTTTCACCTTGAATGGTCAAAATATGCGGAAGTTTTTACATTTCATGGAGGATTAGGGTAAACTGGAGATATATGGCTGACTGATATTTCTCATCACTATTTAGCTATTGCAATTTTTTTCTTGATAGGGGGGTCACTATCATTTTTAATTAATTTGATCTTATGGGTTCAACAAGCAATTAATTATAACAAATATCTAGGTTATAAATATGGAATGGAGGGCATACAAGCTTTGTAGGAAATTGTTACTCCTATTAGAGTTGGGATTTATCCAGGGGGGCAGACTTATGAAGTTGGCTCAGACTCTACATATATGGTAAAAAATTTACAAACAGGAATTTACTATTTCAAATTCTCCGTATGAATTTACCTATACTTGTAGTTAGGATTTCTTTTTTACTTTCCTTGATCTTGTTGGGGCTAGGGGACCATCATGTTAGGAAGGTGCATGTAAATACATGCAAGACAAAGGTAGTTTTTGGCTTTGGGTGAATACCTTTGTGTTGTGTTCTTCTGTTTTTGTGCTGCTGGATTTTCCTTTTTAACAGATTGAAAAGACAATGCATAATTGCATAACCTTGGAAAGTGCCATTTAGTTTGATTACTTTCTTTGGAACTTGATCTTGCGTTGACATATCTAGCTTTAGTTAAAATATTCCCAAGAAAATTGAGATTAATTTATCGTTTTACATTACCATCCCAAGTCTAAAACTTCACTCTCTGTAAAACTAAAAAAGTCACTTATTTAATTCTATATCGTTTTGTCACTATTTCCGCCTACTTTCCTATTTAGTTTGTTTCAAAAGAATATTACAGTACTTCTTATTTTAAAATAATTTAATTTTAAATTTTTTTATTTTATTTTTAATGAAATGATTTTCAACCATGCAAATCTCTATCGTATGTTCTAGATCACAGGCTTTGAATTTTTTTTCTTTCTTTTTTAAACTTTGCGCAAACCGCCCAATATAAGAACTTTTTACAGAATAATTTATTTCTATTCAAATTGTAATAGGTTATTTTCATTTATTTCCTCCTATTTCGTATATATGAGTATGTATATATTTAAAGTAGTCCCAATGATTTCAATGAAGTCCTTTATATTCTTTTTCCTTTCTTAAATGAAAGTAGGGCAAACGAATAAATAATGAACTTCAATTATGCAAGATAAATATATGCATTAATGACCCTAAGTTAATAAATCTACTCCATTATAATACTAGCATTAGGAGTAGGACTGTAGTATGAACATAGAGTCCTCCATTTTGCCCACATGGCCCTCAGCCCAATTTGCAGTCTGGTCCCGAATAATTTTCCTTTAAAAAAAAGTATTGGTATTCTTTTTTCTCTTATCCATAATAAAGTGATTAACACTGAAAATAGAAGTTTAAAACTTTTACTTTGAGTATGTGCTCTAGCAAGGACAGTTATTATAGTTATTAAAGATATAGAACCCCCAATATTTTCTTCGAAATAGATCTTTCTTTTACTTGTAATTTGAAAAATATCTTTTTAAGATATATATTCTCTGCCAAAAGTTAAATAATTACTTCCTTCACTTATGGATGAAAATCAATTTACTAACGAATAATCCAAACTCATTCTACATTACTTATTTAAACCAAGAGTTATTAGTCATTCACTTTTGTATCCAATCAAACGCCAGAAAAATAACTCCTTCTAAGAATGATCTGTCAGATTCTAATTTAGAAGAGTAAAATAGAAATAAGAACAAAGAAGTCTCTGATCAAAAGATCAAAAGCATGTGAGTTTTAAATTTTATATGGGTGATCCTCATAATTTTATGGGTCGAGATGATGAGGTTGGTCCCTGAGAGGATTGATGAAATTGAGAGCATGATGCCGAATTTTAGGTAGCGATTGGAAGGGAAGCAATTAGGCTTGTGTAATCATATTAAATATTTTAACGATATATTTTGTATCTTGCTAAAAGTCGTTCGTTGTTTACCAACCACACATTGTCAAATCAAATCCTAATGATAAAAAAACAACACTTTAGAAATTATTATCTAGGAAAGACGTTCTCTACTACATTAATTATGAGATATTACAAACTTGAAATTTCTTTTTTGTTTTTTTTTTTAATTTTTGTATGGGTGAATATGTCTTTATAGCTAAAGGGGGAAACAGGATGAGAAGATATATAAATGAAGGATAGGAACTTGTTGGGTTAGGACCACAATATATTGTGAAGAATGGGACAGCTATATAGAGAGAGTTGCCCACACTAATTTTTGCTAGCCAGGCCTATTTAGTTGATATGTCATTTTCTCTCTTTCTCCCTGTCCTTTTCCACCATATTTGGCCTCACATAGTAGACAATGTTTTGGAGATGAATGTTCTTAGTGTTCAAAATCCTTCATTTGTACAAAAATCTCTTAAAATAACTCAACTACCTCTGTAGACTATGAGATGGTAAAAATTTATCCCTACCCAATGTATATAAGTCAATTGATCATGCATACTATGTATTTGTATATAAATTTCTATCAATCAACCATGGTTGATTGATGAGTATATATTATCACCCTATTAAGTCAATTATAATTTGGTGACAACATTGAGTACAGGTAAGTATTTATCATATGAAGACCTACATAGATTATTTGTTATGTTAGCGCTTACAAATTGGATTATTATTATAACATCTTTCAAATTATTATTCCAAGATCTTTTCATGATCTAGAAAGTGATCATTACTTTTTTCATCCTCTCACCCATAAGTTACCCCAGATTCAACTTATTTACTCCATGGAAGAAATTCTACACCTCTAAATATGAGTTCTTTTATCCTCGTGTTGGTGCAAGAAAAAGCAAGGTTGTGTTGTGGAATAAAAGAGAATTCTGAGAAACAAAAAAGTATTTTATTTTGTTGAAGGAAATTGTTCTTAATATCATAGGTTTGGACTCAACAACTTGTCTAAAGTTTGTTCTAGTCGTACGACATTACCGGATTGTTGTATCCTAGAGGAGACAAGTCAATATTATTATTACTGAACTGGTAAATACTCTATTGTTGTGGGTTTGAATCTCCCGGTCAGATATAGTGAGAATAGCGTTCACTAGCCACTTTTCTATTTAGCTTTGGAAAATAGTCATTATCATGGAATTTCAAATTTCATGGCTAAACTCCATGATAATGTCCTAAAATTTAAGTTATAGAATTTAAGATGTAATAAAATAAGTATTTGTTAATTACAAAACTGAAAATGGACTACTTATGAATTTTATCCCACAATACCATCGTTTGAATAGAAAGAGGCCGTGGAAATATATCTAGCCTTTCTTGGGCTCTTTTTTAGTATCATTTATGGGCTTCCATCATTTATTGGGTTCATGTAGATATGCAACGGCGGCCTGATATTGTGGCCCATCGAGAAACCTTACTAGTATTATGGTCCATTTGGTACAAGGGTGCTCTTCTAGGGTCATTTGCACTTTTGCCCCTCTTTTGTGGTGGTCTTTAATTTTCATTCCTCAAGGCAAACAATTTTTTTGCGAGACATAAGTTTATGTTTTCACATCATAATATTTCATAAGTTATGTCAGGACTCTTAAAGAACTTATGCCCGCTTGAACATAAATTCAATTTTGAAGGACAAAATTAAAGACCAACCCATTTGAAGGACAAACCGTGCGTTTTCTTTACTATTCTGCTTCAAGCAGATTTGTCAATCGAAACACAAACGTTCTCGATCAATTAACATTACTTGTCCGTTTCCACGTTGTTACACCAATATTATTAAATGTTGTTTACTATGAAGTAGAGTAGGAGTTTTGACATGGTACCTGCTAAATAAATCAGGATAAAATGATTGATTCAATGGAGAGAACGACGAAGAAAACAAGTAAAACGATAATCAACGTACAAAAGCCTCTAATTTATTATTACAATTTCACTTTATGCTTCAATTAAGCTTATATTCGCATTTGAATATTATCAATCAAGATGACTTTTTTAAGAACCAGCTGAAAACTTGATAATATTGATTTACTAAATTTGAAAATATAAATATTAAGTGTGGACTTTTCAAGTAGTCTGCAACTCTTCATTTTTTTTGTGACACTGGATGCCTCGACGCCCATGTATTCCAAATTTCCAATCATGGCAATATACTGCTTGTTGAAATTATTGCTTTTACCAAATCATTAGAATTTGTTACGCATAAAGTTGAATATTAATGCAATTTTTCTCGGATAGTCCATATTTATCCTTATTTGGTGGGGCCATCTACCTAATGATGCACAAGTAACTATAGATTAAAACACAACAACATATTAGTGTAAGTCTCATAGGTGATGTTAGAAGGGGATAAGAAGTACACAGATCTTATTCTTATATACAGAGATCTTATTCTTACCTTTGTGAGGTAGGAAGACTCTTTTCGATAGATACTCAGCTCAAAAGAGAAATTTTTGATGCAGGGAAAATATGATGTTATTTCATTTCTTTAGTAGGAGGTTGATTTATAATTATACTACCGTATGACCAATTTCTTCATTTACTTAATAATGATTGATCATTTTATCGAGGATCTTAGTAGCTCAGTTTTGGCTACCTTAACTTTCACCTTATTGATGAGGGTTCGATTCCTCACCTTGTAATCCCCTCCCCAAATTTCCCCTTCTGTATCCCCATGTAATTAAAAAAAAAAAAGTAAAAAATTGATCATTTTACGATAAAATTACCTATTGGCCCCTCTTGGCTAGACTCTTAAGTCCAAGACTAATTACGTGTCCGCTATTCATTGGCATTTCCATTTATTCTCCAAAACCAGCAAAAAAAAAAAAATCAATCTCTAAGTAGGCGTTTGGCCATAGAAACCAAAAACATTTTCACCTTTTTTTTTTGAAATTTTGGAGTTGGAGTTGTGTTTGGCCATAGTTTTTGCAAATAGTATTTTTTGGTTGAAATGTACTTGTTTTGATAAAAGTGAATTTTTTTTAATTCCGAAATACAACTTCAAGTTGTATTCCGAATATTTATGGCCAAACGCCCCAAAGTAAAAAAAGTGATTTTTTTTTTTGAAAAATAGTGAATAATTTTTATGGCCAAACGCCCACTAATTTTTGAAAAAAAATTCCGAAAAAAAGTGAATAATTCTTATGGCCAAACGGGTCCTAAGACTTCCCAATCCGTTTAAAAAAGCAATATCTCTCCATTTAATAATCCTCAACAGCCAGATAAACAGAAAGTACAATCTACCTTACTCAACGTACAACACTTGACTGCTCTTAAAAAGAACCCGATATACTAATAATTACAGGCAAAAAAAAAAAAGCAAAAAATAGAAAAAACGAAAAAACGAAAAAACCCTACACACAATAATCTCTTCTTCTCTCCGCCATCATCATCATCTTCAAAACCTATAGTCAACTCTCTTTCTCTCTCTAACATTCACTTTCTCTCTCTAGATATATGAATTTTTAGGGTTAAAGTTATGGCGGCGGAGAGTTCATCGGCGGGTAGATCTAGTGGCGGCGGTGGATCAACAACGGCGGATTCATATATCGGTAGTTTAATTAGTTTGACTTCAAAGAGTGAGATCCGTTATGAAGGAATTCTATATAATATCAATACTGATGAGTCCAGTATCGGTCTTCGTAACGGTATACTTTATTTAATTTTTGAAGTTAGATCCTTGTTTATTTGATTGATGATTCAATTCTATAGCTAATTTTGTGGTTTTAAGCGATGTTATGTTACTTGCTTAGTTTTTTAGTTTACTTTTTTTTCAGTTTTAATAGAAAAGTTATGTTGAATTATATGCGTTATTCAAAGTTATTGAAAATTGAGATGTTTCCTGTTTAAGAGCTTATTTGAGTATGTTCTTTAGTTAGTCACAAAGCTGGCTGGAAATTAAGTTTTTTTTTTTTTTTTCAGTTTTAAGATAAATATTGAGTTGAATTATGTGCTTTATTCAAAGTTTATTGAGAGTTTTACTGCAATTTTTGGTGATTTTATTGATTTTTTAAAGTTTGATCCTTGTTTATTTGATTGATGATTGACTTCTCTAGCTAATTTTGTGTGTTTAGGCGATGTTGCTTGCTTAATGGAAAGCATGCTGGAAATTAATTTTTTTTTTTTCAGTTTTAAGATAAAAATTTGAGTTGAATTATGTGCTTTATTCAAAGTTTATTGAAAATTGATATTTTTCCTTCTGAGATAAGTTCCTTCAGTTAATCGCTTACTAAATTTTACTGCAATTTTTGGTGATTTTATCGATTTTTGAAGTTAGATCCTTGTTTATTTGATTGATGATTGACTTGTATAGCTATGTATAGCTAATTTAGTGTGTTTAGGCGATGTTATTTGCTTATCGCGTCTTTCGAGTTTTAAGAGAAAATTTGAGGGTCTTTCGAGTTCTAAGATTCTTGGAGTTTTAATTGAGGAGCTTTTGAGTTTTAAATGAAAAATTGAGCTGAAATATGTGCTTTATTCAAAGTTACTGAAAATTGAGAGTCCAGTATCGGTCTTCATAACAGTACTTTATGTAGTTGCTCAGCACAAAGCTGGTTGAAAATTAGGATTTTTTTTCGTTTTCAAATATTTTCAGTTTTAAGAGAAAATTGAGTTGAATGATGTGATTTGTTCAAATCTTATCAAAAGTTGAGATTTTTCCTGTTTAAGAGCAAACTTGAGTTGAATTATGTGCTTTGATGTGTTTCGTTGGGTTCTTATACTATATTAATACATGATTTAGTTTATTTTTTAATCTTATAATTTTTGGTGATTCCGGCATTTCAAAAAAATCAAATCTGTATTTGTGCGATCCATTACTGATTATGTGCTTAGTTCAAAGCTCGTAGAAAGTTGAGATTTTTATTGTTCGAAGAGCAAAAATGATGTGAATTTGGTGCTTTGGTGTGTTTTTGAGAATTTGTATATTGCATTTTTTGAGTATGTTAGTGTAAGGATGTGCTTCTGCATGTCGAACCTTTGGTAAGATGATGGAATTTTGCTGCCGGTATCTGGTATCAGGGCGCTTGTGTCTTTGTAACAAAACTGAACTTATGATGGATGAGTTTAGATAATTCATTGCAGAATTTTTGGAAATAAGTTCACTAATTCAAAGTACTACAACAACAACAACAACATACCCAATGAATCCCACAATGTGGGGTCTGGGGAGGGTAGAGTGTATGCAGACCTTACCCCTACCTTAGGTAGAGAGGTCTTTTCCTGAAGACCCTCGGCCAAGAAAAGGCATATGAAAGGTTAGATACGGCAAACAATTCAAGCAATTATGAAAATGAATACAACGAAAGTGAATAAGCCATGATAAACCATTCTCAAAACAAATATCGCGAGAAATCAAGGGATAAGAAACTAAAGATCAATGCAGCTACTCGCAAGAAAGGATAAACGTGACTACCTACTAGCCTTCTACCCTGATCTGAGTCCTCCATACCCTCCTATCTAAGGTCATGTCCTCGGTAAGCTGGAGATGCGCCATGTCCTGTCTAATCACCTCTCCCCTATACTTCTTCGGCCTACCTCTACCTCTTGTCAAACCGTCCATAGCCAGCCTCTCGCACCTCCGCACTGGGGCATTTGCATCTCTCCGCATCACATGCCCAAAGTTCACTAATTCAAAGTAGCATTCTGAAAATTGATCCTTACATAGAACCATATCTGTAGTCGTACTTTTCTACTTTGAAATTCAAAGAAAAAGTTAAGCTTTGGTCCACAAAGCCTAAATGAGGAGAAATATTGATTTTTTTGTTGTTGGAAAATTAAATTTTGTTGTACTTGTACCATGATAGAGTTTTCTAGGTTGAGCTTTTGTTATTAATAGTGTGTTCATTGAAGTATAAAGTAACTTTTAGGATCTGACAATTGGTTAACTTGTCATTGCAGTAAGATCATTTGGAACAGAGGGAAGAAAGAAGGATGGTCCTCAAGTACCTCCAAGCGACAAGATTTATGAGTACATACTTTTTCGTGGAAGTGATATCAAGGTAATGTGCTCTAACTCTAGTCTGCTATGGACTTTTATGTTGTTTCGGTTGCCTTGTATACTGAAATGCTTTCACCTAGCTCTTGGCATCGTATTCTTTTTGTTCTGTCAGATCTCTCTCCTTTTATTTATTAATAGTTCTGTAGATATCTTTAATGCATTTATTTCTTCAAAAAGTTTCTAGTATTTTAATTGTTCAAAAGCTTATTTTAGAAGTTGGAGCATGCTTCTCTCTGGATTTATGGTACTTTGGTATCCAATTTTATCAAATTATATGAAGAGCCGAACTTTGGGATTGGTGTAGGAAAGAAAAAAAGCACTTAATAAAAGTCTGAACTTGTTTTTCAGCCTAGTTCGCACCTTTCTTTTGATCTTTGTGATCAATAAACAAGTTAACTACATTATGTAGCCCCTGCATTTGGTTGGATTGACCCTTAAGTCTAAGTCTTTGTTTTTTTAGCATGGTCCTTAGGTAAGAGGATAGTGTCAATATCCTTTTGATTTGATTATCTGATCAGCAAATCATTTTCATTGATGGAAGTTAGAATACTCAGTTATAGGGTGAGAGAAAGTTATTTTATCAAAAGAGGGTCAGGAAAAATACAAACAAGAGGTTTTCAGATTTGTTCAAGATGGTGAAACCAATAAGCACCTTTTCTTACACTGCAAGACAGCTACAATGTGGAACATTTTCTTTTGTATCCTTGGTATCAATTGGCCTATGCCTAATACTACTGTGGAGCTTCTCAGATGCTGGAAGAGTGTAGGAAAGAGAGGTGGAGAAGAAGACTGGTGGCAGATCATCCCAGCTTGTGTTTGGTGGACAATATGGAAGGAAAGGAACGCTAGAATTTTTGAGGGCCCTAATTGCTCTATCCAGAAAATTAGGATGAATTGTCTGAATCTCTTCTATTTTTGGTGTAAACAAAATTTTTTTTTTTGGGGGGGGAGGAGATAGGAGACCTGGTAGATTTAATAGGACAAGTCTAAGTGTAAGTTTTTGTTGGGTGCTCCTTATAGTTTTGCTGTAAAGATTACAATTCAGCTTCAATTGAGGCTGAATTTTACTGTGAATACAAGTTGTTACCAATTTCCAAAAAACAAAAAAGAGGGTGAGGAAAATTATCATTTGTGCGTCATATTGTCATCTATTTGCGTGCCAAGTCAGTATCTTTAAATGCAGACATTTAGTGAGAGGGTGGTTGTAGATCAGCCCTCAGCTCTTCTTTCAAAATTCTCGAAGATGATGACTTATCGGCTTCTTTTCTTTGTTCCTAAAATTGATTAAATGTTTTGCTTCTTGCAGGATTTACAAGTTAAGTCTTCGCCACCTCTTCAACCTACACCAGCTATAAACAACGACCCAGCTATTATCCAGGTAAGTAGAAAGAAATTGCACCGATGTTTAATATTATGTTTGATTGAATCCTAATTCTTCTAACCAACCTTTCAGTCGCACTATCCTCGACCACCTACCACATCTGCAAGTTTACCTGCTGCTGTTGGTGGATCTTTGACGGATCTAAGTTCCCATTCTGCTCAGCCAGGACATCCTGGCTCAGCATTCCAAAGTGGCCTGCCTTTGTATCAACCTGGAGGGAATATAGGATCTTGGGGTCCATCACCTCCTCCTCCAAATGCCGGTGCTGGTGGACTTGGTATGCCAATGTATTGGCAAGGTTTTTATAGTGCACCTAATGGACTACCACAAATGCAGCAACAATCTTTGCTTCGTCCTCCTCCTGGACTTGCCATGCCTCCTTCCATGCCGCAGCCTCCTTCCATGCCGCAAATGCAGTTTTCTGGTTTCAATTCGTCTTTGCCAACTGGAGGATCAAGCCTACAAGCGTCTAACTTGCCAGAATACCCTTCTTCATTGATGCCTACAACTACTAGTTTAACCTCTGGCACTTTACCTACTGCTACTTTGCCTTCCAGTGTGTCCCCTCTGCAACCTGTGGTACCTGCCACTGAAACAATATCCAGCCTTTCAAAGAAGGCTTCTGTATCTGCTATCCCTGCGTCGACATTAAGTGCTAGTTTACCGACTTTACCTCCTTTGACAACAAGTCCTGATGTAAATCCTGTTGTTCCGCCAGTATCTATTAAACCCAACCCAGTACCTAGCCCAACTTTGTCTCAGTCTGTATCTACTGTTGTGGGGCCATCCAGTTCTAATCTAGCGGAGACACCCACACCGTCGCTGGTAACACCAGGGCAGCTGTTGCAATCTGGACCAATTGATGTTCCATCAACTCAATCTTCGCAGACAGCTCAAAAAGATGTAGAAGTGGTTCAAGTATTGCCCACACCATCTTCAGAACCTCCAGCTCCTGTTAAAGCAGAAGCTCAGCCACCAATATTACCATTACCACCTCAGACCCGTCAACAGAAGGTGCTCTATTATGGTTATTTGTTTTATACTGAGTGTTCGGAAGTTTTATTTACTTATTCGTTTATTTTTACGTTTTGATCTTCCTGAGTGGACAATATTTGGCTAATTATTCCTATTTCCCAGGGTATTATAATCTTGTTTGAACTTCTAATTTGAAAAAAATAGTGGATGCTTGTGATGTAAGGGGGCTATCCGTAATTAAGTTGGGCTACTTGATTAAGTGCTTAATTAGCATATATTTAGCTGCCTTTTCTGGCAAAAATTAATGAAGGCCTTTTATTTCACGGTTTATTTACTTGTAATAACGAAAGAAGGAGATAATTCTTCAATCTCAAAAAAAAGAAAAAAAAAAGAAAAGAAAAGAGGAGACAATTCTGCGAACATCGGGTTAATCTGACTAGATGTTGCTGTAAGGTTGCTATGCAGTCTGCTCTAGACAATAATCATGGCTGTTGCCTTTTAAATGGTGTCCTGTGCTCCAGACTTTGAAACATGATGGCTATTAACAGTGGAAGGGATGATAAAAAGTTTGGTGTCAGTTTAGTTAAGCCATACTATCTACTACCTTTATATGTATTTGATGCTTACGTTATGACTGGAGCATGTTAATAATATTCCAAGGCTGCTTGGTTAAGAAAATACTTTAAAGTGACCAGTCATCTGTCAGTCTTTACATGGCAATGTTCTGAATGCCTCTTTTGCTTTCCCTCTATTGCTTCCATCTCTTCATCATGGATCTTTGGCAAGAAAATTAGACCCGTGACTTAAAAAATAAAAGGGTAGGACTCGTGATGATGTACTTCACAATGATGTGGTGGCTGACACTTATACTTTTGTGGCTGACACTTATGTCATCCTTTGCATTATACATATGCCAAAAATTTCCTAACTGGTGGCAAAATCATATGATATTGATTGGGAAGCTAATAATCTCCTTTCATTTTCTTTTCTTCTAGACAAATGGAGCTCCATATCAGCCGCGTTACAACAACTACAGAGGGCGTGGTGGAAGAGGAATGGGGGTAATGGATTATGTGCATATTTAAGCCATTATTAACCTAGATCTTTTTATGGCATTATAGTCATAGCTGTATCTGATGTATTATAGTTTAATCCATCTGTTCTTTGTAATTAGTTTCAGTCTGGAGTTATAAGTCCTTTTATGGAGGTCACAAATTCCAAATGTGGCCCTTTCAGTGATAAAAGCTTTCTTCTGTGATGAATGGCCAAAAGGGGATTACTCCAAGATTCTTTCATTCAATCTAAACCCTAATAGTTGAGTTAATAGTTGTATATAATTCAAGCTATGCATTGGAGCTGGGTTTACCCTGTGTGCACCCCAAGGGTAGCGGCTGCCGGTTCCCATGTCACCAAAAAAAATAATTCAAGCTATGCATTCATTGTAGGGGACTCTGTAGGCAGAGTATTTCTTAGAACATTGATTTGCTAGTAGCTGTTATTAGCATTACCAAACATTTGAGAGTGCATGAACATACAAGTTATGTAGGAAGGTTTGATAACAAAATACAAGTAACGAAGATTGGTACATGATACCACTTCTGTCTGACCTTTTGAGTTTCATTGTCATTGACCCTATTTTGCAGTTCTGATAGCTGTTATAATAGTTGGACTTGTATGTTTGTTCAAGTTTCTGCTACATTTATGAACATGACAGCTAGCTCCCATATTTCTAGGATTTGCTATCTGTGTTTTGACTTCACCGTTCAATATTTTCACGTAATCTACATGCAACCTTACATTGAAGAATGAAACTTAATTCCATAATTTGTGCCCTCCAATGTACAATTTGACTCATTTGCTTAAATGATTAGTAGACGACCATTTCTGGGAGTAGTCAATGATGATAGATTGATTAACTTCCTTGCCAGGTTTCAAGACCAGTAACAAAGTTTGATGAGGATTTTGATTTTATGGCCATGAACGAGAAGTTCAAGAAAGATGAAGTATGGGGTCATCTTGGCAAAAGTAACAGAGAAGGAGATGGAAATGGCAGTGATGAGGATATTTCTTACATTGACTACGAGGATGATCTTCCTAAGATTGATGTCAAGGTGTTCATTTAAATTCTCCTCAACCTCAATTTATAGTACATAGCAATTTCCATGCATTTTGGACGTATCTTTGTATTTATGTTTAATCTACCTTTTTTCCTGCAGCCTGTTTACAATAAGGATGACTTTTTTGACTCTTTATCAAGTAATGCACTTGACCATGACTCAAATCATGGAAGGACCAGGTTTTCTGAGCAAAGGAAGATAGATGTTGAGGTATATCTGATTCTTCTGCTCTACTTCTTGACTATGATTATTCTTCAACGAGCTAATCTGTTCTATGGGTGCAGACATTCGGAGATTTCTCAAGATACAGGGGCGGCCGTGGTGGTCGTGGTCCTGGACGTGGTGGACGTTCTCGAGGAGGATATGGAAATTATGGAAGGGGAGGATATGGAAGTGGAAACGGAAATGGATATGGATATGGTTATGGCTATGGTGGTAGGGGCAGAGGCCGTGGTGTGCCATACCGTGCTTCGTAAATGCAGTTGGTGTATTTTCAAGGTTGACTAGAAGCAAATATCTGGCTCTTGTAGGCAAGGATATTGTTAGTACTATGTAATTCTGTAACGTTTGTGCATTGTCTAGTTTCCGAAGAATAAATTCAGGCTGTAAAAGTATGCTCGATTTTCCTCGGGCTAGAGCTCAGTCTTCTAGCTGCAAATTTCACAATCACAATGGCTGTAGTCATTGGATGTAGTTTGCTAGTCGATTGCAATGTGAAAATTCGACATTTCCTATTTTCCTTCAGTAATGTTCTGTGTACAACTCCATCAACTTTGAAGAAGTTTTATGAAATTTCAGTTGGCGCTTGGACAATATGTGTTTGAAGCTGAAAAGAGTATTCGAAAGTTGTATGTTGGGACATGAACTTCACCTGGAAACAAGGTTTATGAAAGTTGAGATTTGTGAATAGGAACACTTTTATTTCACTTGAAATATTCAAATAGACATTTTATATTTAACCAGTGTTTGAATTCTGTATGTGCAAAAAAAATGATGGTCAATACCAGTGTTTGCAAATATTCGCGTATGGATACAATATGAAGTAGTGAATTTTCCTAGGGAAGCCAAGTGGGTAGCATTCTTTTAGCAAGTCTTAAAGTCCAAAATTTTGACGGATCAATTTGGTTCATCTCACTTTAACATGCCGTTCTCTCAAAAGGGCGGATTACATAAACTTGATTAATTTTGACACCTCTATATTTTGAACTTCTTTTTTCTCTTAAACTGCTTTTGGAAGCTGCACACAAAGTTAATCCGCACGCCTCTAGTTTAAATAGTAAATGATGTTTCATATTTCATAAATTCTGATACAAAGCATTTGGTGAGATAACATAATGATACTTGTACGAAGTATCTTAATATATTGAAATTCTACTAGTACAATTTACTTCAAACTTCATAAATGAAAACTTGGTAATGCATAAATTCTACGCATAACAGCAGTTCATTATATGCAAACATATCCACAAAACCCTGAATTCACAAATCTAAAAGGAATGAAACAAGTTTACAGTTTGGCTAAAAAACAGACTAAAGAAGACTGGCAGTTCTTCACTATGCAATCATATCCACAAATCTAAAAAGGAATGAAACAATTTTACACATTGACTATAAGCAAACTAAAGAACACCTTTTACCAAATTGGAAAACGAATCCTGAAGCTTACTTATTGAAAGAATACTAAAGAATGCAGCTAACCTATACTGACTTAAATGGCAGTTAACTAGTTCTTCTATGACTCGTGAATCTAATCCAGTTAGTCCTTTTTTTCGCTGAATTGACTTGAGTAACAAGGTCTCAGAAATTGGTGAGTTTATAGTAGCAATTATTTCCACTTAGCAGAATCTGATAGCCTTTACCACAGGGACATTTGAAATGAAGTATCAGACAGCTTCCCATTCTCTCAACCCACACTGCTTCCTCACACAATGGTTCTCCTCCACTCTCTGTCTCATCATCCTAGTGGAAAACAAGAAAGAAAAAAACTCATCAGCAAACAACACTAATTTTAAGTGTTTTAAAAGGTAATTCTCTTTTGCTCTATCATGAACATTAAACACAACAGCAAGAATCCCATCACAAATTCACAGTAAACAAAATTAAGAGTTTAAAAAGTAAATCGTTTTTGCTCTATTAGTGAACATTAAACAAAACAGCAAGAACCCATCACAGTAAACAAAACTCATTCTAAGTATTTAGAAGGCAAATCTTTTCTGCTCTGTTATGAACATTAAGCAAAACAGCAAGAACCCCATCACACTAAACAAAACAAATTCTAAGTGTTATAGAGGTAGAGTAAATATTTTTTGCTCTATTATGAACATTAAACACAACAGCAAGAACCCCATCACGGTAAACAAAACTAATTCTAAGTGTTTTAGAGGTAGAATAAATCCATTTGCTCTATTCTGAACATTAACCACAACAGGAAGAGCCCCATCACAGTAAACAAAACTAATTCTAAGTGTTTTAAAGGTAGAATACATCCTTTTTGCTCTATTATGAACATTAAACACAACATCAAGAATCCCATCACAGTAAACAAAAATAATTCTAAGTGTTTTAGAGGTAGACTAAATCCTTTTTGCTCTATTATGAGCATTAAACACAACACCAAGAACCCCATCACAGTAAACAAACTAACTATAAGTGATTAAAAGGTAAACTTTTTTTTTTTCTTTTGGTTGCTCTATTTTGAACATTAAACACAACAGTAAAGAACCCCAACACAGTAAATAGAACTAATTCTAAGGGGTGGAGTAAATCTTTTTTGCTCTAACATGAACAATAAATAAATCAGCAGGAACCCCATCATGGTCACAGAAAAAAAACAATTCTAAGTGACTTAAAAGATAAACTTTTTTTTTGGTCTATTACATTAAAAAGCAGATCAGCAAGAACCCCAATATCATAGAAAATGAAAATTTCAAAGGTAAAGAAGGCAAAATTGTTGAATACCTTTACAATCTTGTTTTCTTCAGGTTCAGTTTCTTCTTGAACATCTTCTTCTTGAATCATAAGGTCACACCATTGTCTCATTTCTCTCATTCCATCCTTCATTCTCTTCAGCCTCTGCAAATTACACAAACAAAACAGTAAAGATCCCAACATTGAGAAAAAGAAACTGAAATTGGAAATCAGCTAAAAAATGAATAAGTTATAGAAACAAACCATTGCAGTAGGAGATTCTCCATTGTTAATAGAGACACCTAATTCTTGAACATTTGGTGACCAACTAGCTGTTCTTGTAAGATTAGGAGATTTCTGGAAATTGAAATTGAAAGAAAGAGAAATACCTCAATATTAATAGACTAGAAATCTCAATATAAAAAACTGCACAAACACAAAAACTAGACCAACTATAACATAAGTTGTACCTCAAGAATTTGCATCAAACTCTAGAAAATAGAAAAAATAGCAAAAAAGACAAAATTGCACCTTCAAACATGAGTTATTAAAGCTAAATCTTTTTTATAAAACAACTTCCGTTAGGCATAATTTGTTAAATATTTGAAGAAAATCATAAGGGATAATTTTTTGTTATCTTTTCAAGTGTTTGCTACTGTCATATTATTGCCAATCTAAATGCAACACCAAAAGAGTGCTAAAATACAGAAGTTAGTTAGTGGAAGATGCATATTGGTGGCCACCACTGATATTAAGATCAAAAGAAAATTTTAAAAATCGAAATCCAAATATGACAAAAAGAAAAAATATCCAAGATTTAGAAACAAACCATAGTAGTTGGAGAATCTCCATTTGATGACCAACTAGCTGTTCTTGTGAGAGCATAGTGATTAGGGGACTTCTGGTAATCGAAAGAGAAACACACCAATATTAATAGAAACAAAATTTAACAAATCGAAAACCCAAATATGAAAAAATGAAACAAACCACGGTAGAAAAAGTGCGTACTAATAACATTAATAAACTTGAAAAGGACCCATAATTTTGACTCAAACACGTAATACATGTGAGTACTACTATGATTTATATATTTATCAACTAAATTCTTTTATATCAGTAACTTTTAAGCATTTATCACAAATAACCATTCCTTCGTCATCATGCAAATGACTATGATCAACTAGGCATTCTAATTAACACAATGTGTAATTAGTTACTAGGAGTATGCAATTATGGGCCAAGGTGGACAAAAAAAACGCTGTGTAAACTGCGACTAATTCAAAGATAAGGACATTAGTTATAACCACAAAACTAAAACATATTTGATATTTCTAACAATTTAGAAACATACCATAGTAGTTGGAGATTCCTCATTTGGTGACCAACTAGTTGTTCTTGCAAGGGTATGGTGAGGTGGCGGAGTAGGCGATTTTCTCTTGTAAGAACAAGAACCTGTCGGGTCAGAAAAAGTCCGATAAAGTGGTGGTGGTAATGGTGGCTTTGCTGGAGATGGAGTTGTTGAAGTTTCAAACTGTTGGGGTTTCAAGAAAGCCTGAGTTTCAAGATTACGGTGGTTTTCAAGTGGGAGTTTGATGAATCCTTGCAAATGGTTGTTGTTGTTGTCATTGGATATGGTGGAAATGGTTGGTAAAAGGGTGACAGTGGCAGTTCTTTTCGGAAAGGGTTCTTCAAGAGATGAAGAGAAACGAGTGTTTGAATATCTCTTCTTTGTCTTAGTAGTGGAAATGGGTGGTAAAAGGGTAGTTTTTTCGGGTGAGAAATGTGGTTGTTGTTGTTGTTGATTATTGAGGGAATCAAAAGAATGGCATTGTTGTTCTGTGGTGGAGTTGTGGTGGTGGATACCGGTGGTGGTGGTGTTGAGATGGAGCATGGCTAATTGAGAATCAACTGAATGTTGTTGTTCGTCTTGTGGTTCTTGAAAATTCATTTCTATGTGGAAGAAACTGTATTAACTGAATTGATGAAGTGATTTAACCGCCACAGTATTATTAGGCTGTGTTTGTTTGGATATTTATAGAGTAAAGTACAAGTTTTTTCGCTTATTCTACTTTTCTTCATGGGATTTCTGTAGAGTATGACCTTTTTGCTTATTCATTTTTTTAATATTCAATTTAGTTGTGGTATGTTCAATTTCTAAAAAAAAAAAGATTGTTTAATCATTTTGTATTCAAAATTCATGACCCCTACTAATTCAAATTCGAGTCGCGTAGAGACAGTGGGGGAGCTACATGCATCCAAGGGGTGTCACCTTCGCCAAAAAATTACACTGGGTAAATACGTAAAAAGAACTTTTTTAGTATGTAAATATACTATGTGTTGAACTCCCTTAATTTTGTCGTATTTATACTTTTTTGTATTTTGACACCCCTTAGTAAAAATCCTAGTTCCGCCACTGTGTAGAGACCAATTTAAAGGGAAAGCATTTTCTATTATGAATCGTTTTATTCCTTTGACTCAAATTCGAGACATCTAATTAAAGATGAAGAGATCCCATCAATATTGCCTTTACGTCCCTTAGTGATAATTTTCTATACCTGTTTTTTCTTCTTTTGCTCCTCTTTCGATTTATTGATCCCCCGGCCCCTCCCCCGTGTATCATTTTACTTTTGTATATGATGCATAAGCCTATTGTTACAAGTCTTTAATTGAATAGATCAGTACCGGCTAATTAAAAGTACGAGCCAATATTGGTTGAGATAAATATAAGTTGAATGTCATGATATACCACTATTCTCCTAACTCAAGGTTAATATTTTTTCCTTCAGCCATTTTTTGTGGACCTTAAGTTTAATCCAAGGATGATGAAAAAAAAAATATTTCTATAATTTAAATTCTACTTTGATATGCGGAATTCACTGACCCGACTAATTCAGATTTGTGTCTTGTAGGACTCATGTAAGAGCGAAATGCTCTCTGCCCATGACTTTTTCATTCTCAAAGCTCAAATTCGAGAATTCTAATTAAGGATGAAGGCATGTCATCCATTCCACTGCGCCCCTTAGTAGTCCTAGACATAATTATATCTTTATTTCGTTTTCGGATAGAAACATAAGAAACTATTATAGTCAAAATAAAGTGTAAAGAATCAACAATTGTGTAATATAATTTTGGCAAATTTTAGTCGAAAACTTTGACGGATCACTTTGGATTTAACTCATTTTTGACATCTGATTATCTGAAGCTTAGATTGTTTTTGACAATTTGAACACAGTGAGCTAATTTGGACACCTCTAGTTTGAAATACATAAACAGATACTTCATATTTCAAAATCTAGGAGGACTCAGATGAAACAACATAACGGTACATCTCCAAATTACATTTATTACGAAATTCTACTAGTACATTTTATTTCAAACTCACAAACAAAAGCTTGATAATACATAAAACTCTAGGAAGAATCTGGTGATGTAGCAAAATGATACATCTCCAAAGTCTCTACTTCCCTTATTTTCATACTCTAATAATACCAACTTAAAATGATTAACTTATTTTTCGACACGCCTCCTCGCGTAGAAACCATCCCGATTATTTTTCATGAGCTGAACACGTGAAAATTCTCTTCTCTTCTCAGCTCAGCTCAGAAATTTAATTTACTTGCAAGTAGCAACAAGGACCTTCCTAGGTGGAAGAGAAGGCCTTCTACCATGAAGTGTAGCTAAGTTATCAAGGAAGAGAACATCATTCTTTTGCCATTTGAATTGTATGCTTTCTTCTTCAATTATCTCTTCACATTTTTTTACTATTTCCTTTGGTATTTCAGTTCCATCAAACATCATGGCTGAGCTTATATCTTTACCATACATGCCAACCAATGTGTTGAACCACATTCTTCTTCCTTTTCTCCCATCAAACACCTTTGTTAAATATCTTGGTCCCAAGATCGCCTTTACACCACCATTGGGTAGCCATTCCATCTCCATTCCAAGTGCTTTAGCCCTGGAAAAAAATGCATCAAGATTGAAGGTATGGAGTTAAATAATGGATGTTTGCTTAACAGTGTTTATGAGTTAATTTCACGTATAATTACTGAATTGCATTCACTGTAAAGTAAAGTTAGAGAACTATTTGTTGTAACATTAGAGTAATCGAACTATACTTGTGAATTGCTCAGGAAATACAGAATGACTAGAAGGTTTAAAGTCTCTTATGGTTAAACTATTTTTTATGGTCATCTTGTATTTTTCGTGCAATTTGCATGTAGTTTAGTTATTTTAATGTGATAAGGTATCATGATCTCCATGTGATCGCCACACCATAGTTTGTTCTTTTTGGATAAGAGTAGTGTTTACGCTCGTTTAATTTGCGGACACGTACATCTCGACTATTCCTCCAAATACTTGCTACCTTCCACTAGCATAAATATCGAATGACTCTACTTGCCAAAACTTAGGCGGTTCACAACCATTGTTTCATAAATTTCACTAATTGTTACTTATTGATTATGTTGGGGAAAAAAATCATATTCATTCTTTCCTTGGGCTACTAATGAGAACTCAAATTGATAAAGTATTGGTAAGGATGTAGAGCGGTAAGTGATATTTCATCCTTAACCAAAAGTTTCGAGTGTAGGGAGTTAGCACTTTACTCTCCGGAAAAGTTTCGAGTGTAGGGAGTTAGCACTTTACTCTCCGGCGCGAATCTAGATTAGTCGGCCATAAAACGAGTACCGACCACCGGATAGAAACCAAAAAAATGTACCAGTATATATGTTTACCATTGGATGAGGTAGAAAAATGATTTACTTACCTTCTTTCAGCTTCAGCAGGATCAGAAGTACCAAAAGTATCCTCCCAGCCTCTGCCTCTCATGGAACCTTCGTCATTCTTACTTGGAGCACTGAATGTATATTTCAGTCCTTTCTTTTCTATTTCTTCAACAGCTTCTGGGAATTCCTCTATCATTCTTTCTGTTACTCTAAAACTTGGAACAAAGGGTGTTTCCCCACCTTCTGGTGGTGGTATTTCACAGTACAGTATCACTTTCTTTGGGAATTCCTTTATCTAAAGTATGTATACAATAAAAAAGTTAGTTTAATCACTCAGATTTAACTTATATACTGAGTGTGTAAATATAACTTTAATATCCAGTTATCCACTCGAGCAGTCATG
The DNA here is from genome assembly GCF_029784015.1 of Lycium ferocissimum. Classification (NCBI taxonomy): domain Eukaryota; kingdom Viridiplantae; phylum Streptophyta; class Magnoliopsida; order Solanales; family Solanaceae; genus Lycium; species Lycium ferocissimum. The sequence continues at coordinate 25,976,207 of NC_081349.1, read as the reverse complement.
GATCTTTAAAGGAAAATTTCCTAATAATTTCCTTCCTATGTTAATTAATTAAGTTGGAGGATTTAGAAGAACATCAATGTTCTGGCACAATATTAGGCTTTGGCAAACTAAATTTGTTTTAAATATTTGACGTTTTATAAAAAATAAGACGCATTTAGTGTACTTTTCCCCAAATATACACCCTTATAGTTTAAGTGAGACGTTCAATGAGAGATAAAGGGCAGTTTAAATAAATATTGTTATGTGATTAAAAATCTTAAACGTCTTTTTTAAAGAGTGTGCAAATTTTTTGAAAGACAGATAATACAAGCAAAGGAGTGAAAAAATTGAGAATTAAGAAAATACTTACAAGGACCATTTCATGATGATAATATATGAATTCAGAAAGAGGTCCTTCATTAGCAGTCCATACTCTCTTGTAAATATGTGTCCTTGGTGCTGGTCCAACATATCTAATATCTTCCCAACCAAAAGTTTCAATAATGTCATTGAAATTTTGTGCATTTTGCACATCAAATCCTCTTAGAAGAACAGCACTATTTTTTGTGATCATATTATCAAACCATTCCTTGTTATTGTCCAAAGCTTCAAGCAATGATTTGATGTCATTCTTGTTTGGTTCAATAGGGTTTAGAACTAATGGCATAGTTTCACCATCTACCAATTTTTCTCCTTCACATTTGCCCACCTTAAAATCCTTGCAAGTGTATTCCATTTCTCTCTTAATTTCTTTGTGTTTATTCTTCTTGTAATTGGCTCTTTGTTTTCTTGGTTTTTTTGGCTATGGATTCTTGAATTGGAAAGGAAAGGGGTTATGGTATTTATAGAAGAAAAGAGAGGTGAATTATGGTACAAAGGGAATTAATCAAAATAATGACTTGGTGATAAATGGCCAACTTTGGTCTTGGGATTCCTCATTTGTCTTTGTGTGGTTAGTTATTTGTAAATTGGGTTGGTGTTTTGTTTGTGTCATTTTATTAATATTGCTAGGTACTCACGTACTTTGTAAACAACTACAAGATTAGTTAGAAAAGGGGACAAAACCAAAAGAGGTAATCTTGCTAATTATATATATTCTTACTACTCCATTTGTTCCTTGTTAATTTTCCAACATACTAAAAATAAGTTTTTATTTTACATGTCTACTTTAGCAAATTGGGATAATTTTTTTCCCAACTTTATTCTTAAACCATTTGACAATCTAATTGGAGTACCAATAATCAAACTTAGATTTTCAAAGTATCATTACGTAAGGATAATTTAGTAAAACAAACACTTAATTGGTGCTTTCGTAAGGAGTGCAGAAAACAACTGGACAAGTAAAAGAGAATGTATTAATCTTACTACTTGCATCTCTACGATACTTATCTTGTGCATATTTTGAACATTGTTGGGACTCTATAGTTATTCAACATATCTACAAAACGAGTCTCATATTAATGTGGATGCTAAGGTGAATTTGTGTTGAATTACAAATATTCGACAAAATCATAAATCATCACAATCGGCATAAGGGGCAAGCTTAGCACATATAGAAAATATAAGATAAAAGAATGTCGTTCGACGTAAGTTTGTCATGTCCTACGTCGACAACCAGGTGCATCAGTCTATGGGTGTACGTGAAACTCATAGTGAATGAAAATATTAAAGTGGCAGACCTAAAATCACATAAAAGACTCAAATATTGTAATCTCTTGAATTAATCCATATAGACTTAGCGAAAAATAGGCCACAATAAAAATGAAGATCTATATAAGCAATACCATTGAACTGTGATTATATTTCGCCATGTAAGTATATTTTTAGGTCCAATATTTGCTAGAATTTAACGAAGCGTCAGTATAAGAAAGTTGTTAAGCTTATGAATAGCAGTCTCTAAAACAGAAGAAACTAAGAGGTCCAATTTGTCTTAATCCCGTCCTTTTAATTAGCTTGACTTTTACCTGAAAAACTCAGTAACATTGTTGACATCGAACTGTAATAAAGAAATGTGATGAGAAACCTTTGTGGTAACGAAAAAGTTCTTACATATGCTAGTTAATTAATTAATTAACTTATGGAATTATGGACAACTACTAATGGACATATGCTGCAAAATTGGGGGCATCGACAACTGAGGCACTTCATTTTAGATATAACAATGACCTCAAGAGAATCCCCAGAAAAATGCTATTACAGTCAAACCATTTTATAAAGATATCTTTTGTTTGAATATTTTTTGATTGCTATAGTGAAATGTTTGTTATAGAGAACATATAATATAACATAAAATAAAAAGTTCGACTCCAAATAAAACTTGACTTGTAGTGAAATGTTATTGTAAAGAAAAATTATTACAGAGAGATCTGACAATACTATCCATCTTCTCAATTGAAAGAGCTTGAATATTATAACTGAAGCGACCAGATTCATTGACATTAATCTAAGAGTGTATTTGGAAAGCCACATGAGAATTGGATTTGCGGGTAATTACGAAGTACTAATTATAAGTAATTAATTACTTTCATGTTGTGGCTTGTTTGTCCGATCAACTAATTATGCGGTCAAGAATAAATTGAGTGTAAGTAATCCAAGAAGTGCACTTCTATTTTATTTTATTTTTAATTCTCAAGGGGGTTAAAAATTGGTGGTAACTATATCTCGTAATTACGTAACTATTTAGATATTCTTTTAAATGAAAAAACTGGTATAAGTACCCGCGCGATGCGCGGAGAACAACAAAAGAAAACAATCACATTATGTATTATGCACAAACTATTTATAAAACCAAAATTAACTGTAACATAAATGTTTAAACAGTTATTATAAGATGTTTAAAAGCCTAACTCGATTTTATACTCGGATGCCTTCATTGCATTGGATGAACCTTGAGCATAAGAAAAAAATGACATTAAGAATAGCAACACCATTACCGCCATAGCAATGACCTCCCGTGCTTGAATCTCCTGCATAAAGCTATGTAAATAAGAAACACTAACAACTTCGAGTAAAAATGTGAACAATATTAACTTATCAGTTGAATTAATATTCTTGTTCACTACACTACTTTTAATATAATATAACATAAATAAATAAAACCTTTTGCCTGAGTTATCTTTTATTTACTTTTTATATTATTTTTCACAAGTTGTCTAAAATTATAGATACTACTCTTTAAATTATTTAATTATTAATTTTATTTTTAAAATGATTCAAATGTATAAATGACCTCACGTTATCTCTATCTGTACGTTTTTTGTACCTTCATAATTTAATTGGTCTTCTCTTGTTTGTTATTTTACCTATTATGAAATATTGTCATGGTTAAAATTAAGATACAACTTTGAATTCGTCCAAAGTATAAAAAGAAAAATTCTTATTATTATATTATCAAGAAATGTACTGATATTTGTCAATGATTGTTATTCTTCATTACGTGTAGAACTTAAAATTTTCTTCTTTGTTATTATCAATATAAAATTTGAATTTTAATTATAAAAAAATTAACCATATTTGTAAAAGTATACTGCTCTTTATTCATTTGCCTACTATCTATATTTTAATTAGCTTTTACCTATAATCCAAATAATATCATATTTTACCCTAAATTGTAATTTTGAAGTAATCTAGAAACAAATATATAAGTCCTTTGAATATTTTGTTGCAAAATCTATTTATATTTTTATAATTATTTCTTATATTAATTATAATAAGAAATTGAATTTTCTGCTCTCTTTTGTTATCATTATAAAATTTTAAGATTTAATTTTTCATTTTGAAATTACCTATATGAAAATTGCATTAGTTCTTTTACTTGATTTAATATCCAATTCCCGCAACTCTTCTTTTAATTTATATAAGATAGATATAAATAGAAGTAGAATCTATTATTATTGAAATAATTTTTTTATATATATATATTTATGGTATAAATTCTATTGCTCAAAATTCTTCGTTGTTTAAGCTTATCAATAATATATTTAAGTATTTATTATTTACTTTTTATTTTATTTAATGTAGCAATTCTAAATTTAGATGCCATTATATCATCTGTATTTTATTTTCATTATAATTTTTTTTTTTTTTTTTTTGTTATGACTGTCCTGCTTCAATTATGTGGTATTATTACAATGCTTTAATGTTTTTGTCCAAAAACTATCATGTGGCTTTTTCTAACGCATCACTTGACTTAATAAGTTAATATCCAAGCTTACGAAGAGAAGATAAATTGCTTTTAAGAAATTTATACCAACTCAAATTTCAAAATAGTATCAGTTAATGAACTGTTAGGAACATAATTTTTTTAATCAGAAAAAAAATGTATAGGATTTTAAGATCCTGTTATTCTTATACTTCAAAGATATGACTTTCTAGATAAGCCCGGCAAAAATTGAATGGCATTGTTATGAACAATTAACTAATTTTACAACTCTTAGTATATTTCTTTCCATATGAAGTTGCATTGAGTATGTTGACAAAAGGATAAGTGTATATTTAAAGTGTCATGCCTACTTCATGATTCAAGCATGCTTGTTCCTTCCAATTGAGTTGGTACATTAGTACAGTATGTGTTCTCCTTCAATAATGATATGAATTTTTATGAAACTTACCTCTTCCTGGTCTCAGACCCTTTGGCTCCCCCGGGAATATCCTCTTTGAAACGCAACAATGGTCGTTCCTGGCCAATTAGAATAATAAGAAATCGATATCGTGATCTTCATTTCATTTTAATTTTTGTGTATTGGAGAAAAAGATGTTGCACTCGACAATGATGCTCTCATTGTGCTTTGGCTGTAGCGCCCCCTTTTTAGGAGGGTGCCACTTACGAATCAAAAGCAAATTTCATACCTCAACGTTCAAAATAAATTCACTCAATAAGACATTCACGATAATTTAGTAGCGAAAATAGGCCCATGGAAACAAATTTCAAAGTGCATACCTAAGTGTGTGTGGATTATATACAAGTCCCCCAACATATGCAAAATGAACATGCTCGTGCAAATGTGATCTTCTTTTAAGCTTCCAAATAGTCTACCTCGATAAAGTAGTCCTTAAGTCTCCCTCGGAACATCACCTACGATAGTAACAAACTATCGTAAGCGTGAAGCTTAGTGGTACATAACTTAACTAGCATTTCGTTTCAAAAAGAGAGACGGAAATTAGGAGCACACAATAAATTCTAGGAATCGGCTTGTCAAAATTATCATAAAGTACATAACGATAGTATAATGGTTTCGAGGAGATGAAATATCAACAAGTTCTAAATCAAGGTACCATTCCTTCGAGAACGTAAGTATCATATATTCAAATAGTTAAAGATATCAATATTCAAAACCTCGCGTATCAAGAAGCTTTCCAAAGCAATTCCAAGAATTTCCACCCTTTGGTAAATTTGTATATATGAATCAAATATAAGTATATTCAAGACGTATATTTGAGTTATATAAGTAGTTAATATATATATTTGAGAGGGTCGCTAAGCCATAAGATAATTCAAGATACTAATATTTCAAATACTAAGTGTCAAGAATGCCTTCGAAGTTTCAAATACGTCTCAAGAATGCTTTCGAAGCTTCAAATACCCGGTGTCAAGAAGGCTTTCGAATCTAATTCACGAACGTCATTTAGTTAGTTAATTTCGCCCGAACGCATACTTCATGCTATCACATCAAGCACTATCAAATATCAAGAAGGACCGAAGCCCGTATCAAGAGGGACCGAAGGCCATATCAAGGACCGAAGTCCGTATCAAGGGGACCTTTCCGTATCAGGGGACCAAAGTCCAATCAAGGGGGACCGAAGTCCGTATCAAGGGGACCGAAGTCCATATCGAGAAGGGTCGTCACCCAATAATCAAGAGAATCAAGAGCCATTTTGAAAGTGGCTTTCCACTCGTACTCGAAAATGGACGAAAACCCATCGTCAAGACGAAATGCAAATCCAAGGTCAAGATGGGCAAGATCCGAAATCAAGAAGAATCGTCACCCCATAATCAAGAATGCAATAATGCTCGAAGCAATCCGTATGTGTGGGCGAATTAAGTCGTCGTACGAAAATGCTTCATAAAACACCAATGTGATTTTAGCATACTTGAACCTCAATTTACAAGTCATACTCTCAATGATCACGTTGCCATATTGATGTGTCTCAAGATATTCTTCACAGCCCACAAAGCAAATAAACTATCCAAGTAGCACCAAACTCAATATGCCAACAAATTTTACGTGGTTATTATTTCACCAAGATTAAAGCTTCTCACAACATCTCCAAACCAAATAAATTGAAAGCAAAGTTCAAGTTTAGGTGCAAACCTTAGAGCTTTAGAGCTAAAGCTCAAACAAACGTCAAGAACTTATAAACCTCCGAACACGATCAAGTAGATATGTCGACTTCCTTAGCCAAATTTTCCTTAGTTTGTATAAGAGTATATATATGCCTTAACACGCAATCAAATATCTAATTAAGTTCAATAGTTTCAGCACATCAAAACTACCCACAATATTAGCGAAAATCACCTTAAACTGGAAAAACAGAATTTCTGGACAGTTCTACTGTCTTGTATTGTCGCTCAGTTTCGAAGGAGTAATTGACAAAAATAGACTTGGTGGCCTCAATTAAAGTTGTATATATATGTCTTAGGGTCTTAGGGAAATTTGAATCACTCCTATATCAATTTTATACAAAGAGATATGCTCAAAATACTAACAGCAGTACATGCAGGTTTTTGCAAAACGAAAATCTGGGCAGCACCTGCCCTGTACTTCTTGGCCCCTTTTCGGGTGGATACAAGCAAAACTGGGTTTTAGGGCCTGAACGAAAGTTTTAGGTATATGAATTAGCTTTCCAAAACATCTTGAATCACTCAAAACGGAGCTTTACACAAGGAGTGATGCTAAAAATACTAACAGCAGTCCAATCTAAAAACGGGTTTGAAACTTACCTTAATCGCGTGGAGTTGTTTGGGGCTCCTCCAAGGAAATTCTTGAGGATTGATTTAGTAGATGAATGTTATGAGAGGAGAGAAGTTTCTAGGTCTCCTTTGTCTATAGAGAAAACGAAATTGTGGAGGTGGGAGGAAAAATAAGAGACAAGGGATACTTATCTTACTTAATAAGATTTGAAGAAATCAATAAAATATTTTGTATCTTCCTTGAGAAGTTTGCAAGAATTTATTAAAATGAATCAAGTATCATACTTGATAAGATTGCAAGAATTTAAATAAAATAATCTAAAAAGGCTTGCCGCTTTTGTAAATATCCATCTAATCCATCAAATAAATTACTAAGATAATAATGGGAGTATTTTACATACTACACCATAACACCTCAAACAAGTTTCAAATGTCGTCAAGTCCATATTCGCGAAATGTGAAGTACCATATGCCCTTACTATCAAGATGTGGTCGGTTGACAATTCAAGTGTTAGTAAAAAAATTTCGAGGTGTTACATTGGCCGTGGACAACAGAACATTATCTGCCATTGCTGCAGAATTTTAATTGTTCATCGGCAACTTTTGTGGCCATGCCATTATTTTGTGTGTGTGTGTATTGTGTTTTTTTTTTCTTTTCCTCAAAAGATGTTTAAGAAAACAGAGTCAGCTTATTATGAGGAAGTTAAACATTTTTATGTGTGTAGTGTTAGTGTGTGGTTGTGTGCACGGAAATAGGGGTAGTTAACGTTCATATTTTGGATTGTGGGATTTGGGACGTGGAAAGTTAATGTTCATTTTAGGGATTTTTCACTTTAATATATATATATTTATATATATATATATATATATATATATATATATATATATATATATATATATATATATATATATATATATATATATATATATATATATATATATATATAATACATAAAATACACATGGCTAAATCAAACGTTAATGTTTCACCTTTATTCCAAATACTATCATATTTTATTTTAATTTGTGATGTTGAAGTAAATAGAAAAGCTCGTTTATAAGTTTGCTATGAAATCTAGGTTTTCTTTTATTATAGTAGGATGTATTATATAAGTAATTTCAAATTCAAAAACTTAAACTGCTTAGGATATTTATTTGGACAAATACAAATTCAATATAAGAAAAAAGGAGACAAAAACTTGTGTTTTAGTTGCTACAAAGAAGGAGCCTAAAAATCGGTGTTTTAACCGTGCATGTGTGTGTTTGTGAATTAGTGGGGTAATGCGGCAAGTGACGTGCACTTGGGTAATTTTTTTTTTTTTTTTTTTTTTTTTTTTTTGTCTTTTTATCATTTTGTCGTCTTATCTTTGTTCTTTTTCTTTTTATTTTTTAAGGATAAAAATAGGGTAGTAATTCTTTTTTTTGGCAATAAAATATGAAAGAGTAGTAATTCTTGTTCATAAAAAAAAATGTGTTTATTTTTCAAATAATTTATGTTCTAATCTAAATTCTTTATCTTTTAATTTAAATTAATCCAATTTATAGATTTATGTGTTTCCTTTAAAAAAATAGATACTTAATTATTTTTAAATTAAAAAAGCAATAACTAATAACTAATTATTAACTAATTAACTACTTTTTGTCCTAAAACTACTACTTGTCATAATCCTACGCTGCCACTTGTCACAATCCTAGGGTAAACTATCCTCTTTTTAATAATATATATAGATATTCCTTAAAACTACTCCTGGTTTCTTCAAACCTTCTTAAACATCTCCTAATCTATTTTTCAGCTGTGTTTTAAAAGGCGGGGCCGTAAGGCGAGTCGTTTCACATATGTCTCGGCGAGGCGTAAACCCCAAGGCACAGGGCGTAAGCCCTATGGGTGTGTGTGTGCGCGCTCGCTTGGTCCTCACAAAAAACTAATCAAAACAATCTATTATACGCCACTTATACCTTGCAATTATATGTCACATAATTTTACAAGTATAAACAATACAATGAAATAAAAGCTATTATGAAATGCAAATCAACTTAACATCTTAACTTTCAAACAATGAAAAAATCAAAATTTCTTAAAACAATATTACTATCATACTATTCATTTTGTCTCCCTATAAGCAAATAATCAATAAACTATATCAGTATTATAATTAAAACGTAACTCCTTCAAGAATAGAAATAAAATAACTTTCAAATAGCGAAATAATAAAATATGATAATTTTGATACATAGGACAAAAGACCAATGACAAGTGAAAATGTACAATTCGGCTATGCATTTAAAAAATAAATATATTGAGTGATAGTCACCCTCAGGATGTTCTCAAATAGTAAATATGCAATACTATGACTTGTTAGTTGAATTACAACCAATCTTCTTATTTCTATAGATGAAAAACTATTAAGTATCATTCATTTGTTAAAAAATTATGAGGATCAACGATTTTAATTAATGAATTTAACATATAATTTGTGTAAGAACTGTTAGGTAAGCCTAGAGCGTTGAGCGTTAAGTGTGTACAGTCGGGTGCTTAGGGCATAAGCCTCACAGGAACTAAGCCCATGAGCCCCGAGCGTTGAGCGTTAGGTGTGTACAGTCGGGCACTTAGGGCGTAAGCCTCACAGGAACTAAGCCCTGCACGTGAGCCCTGGGGCGTTTTGCCAGTGACCGGCCTCAAGGCAAGCCCCGACGCGAGTCCTGAAACTACCTTTTAAAACACTATTTTTTAGTACAAATATTTGTTATCAGAAAAAGACGTTCATGTATAAACAAATTTTAATCAGATTATATATTATCATATCACAACCTTAATATAAACGTACTTTCATATTCAGAAACTTAGTAGGCGTTTGGCCATAAAAATTATTCACTTTTTTCCGGAATTTTTTTTCACTTTTTTTACTTTTAGCGTTTGGCCATAAAAAGGGAAAAGGGTCAAAAATACCCCTCTACTTTGGAAAAATGGCTAAAAATATCCCCCGAACTTATTTTGGGTCAAAAATACCCCTCTCATCCTTAAAGTTTTCAAATATACCCCTGTCTTGACGGATATTATTCCCCAAAATAACCCGAAATCATTATTTAAACCCGTTCCATCATTTAAACCTGATCCAACTAAATAATAACCCATAAGATCCCTTTATTCCCCCAATTCGCTCAAACTTCAAACTTACGTATTGGGGGAATATGGGGATTTTATGGGTTATTATTTAGTTGGGTCGGGTTTAAATGATGGAGCGGGTTTCAAAAATGATTTCGAGTTATTTTGGGAGATAATTTCCGTCAAGACAGGGGTATATTTGAAAACTTTAAGGATGGGAGGGGTATTTTTGACCTAAAATAAGTTTGGAGGATATTTTTAGCCCTTTTTCTAAAGTAGAGGGGTATTTTTGACCCTTTTCCCCCATAAAAATTATTCACTTTTTTCCGGAGTTGTATTCTGGAATACTAAAAACAAGAAAAACTTGTTTTTCAAAAAATTTCAACTTTTTTCACTTTTTTACACTACATTTCACCAAAAACTACAATTTCAAAAACTATGGTCAAACACAACTCCAACTCCAACTTCAAAAATTCCAAAAAAAGTGAAAAAGTTTTTGGTATTTATGGCCAAACGGGCCCTTAATTTGCTTATCATTCAAGGCCGGCTCGGCAGTATTGTATATCTATATTGTAGAAATTATTCTTATTATTTTGTTTTTGGAATATGGTAGAGAGATTTTTTTTTAAATAGACAATGTTATGTAGATAAATATTTAAATTTCATAACATGCAATATGTATAAAATATATATATATATATATTGATGACGAATTAATAATGAAAAGACAAAAACAAAAACAAAAACAAAGTCTTTTGTAGTACTTTTTTAGAGTAGATTATTTCTTGTAAAGAGTGGATGAATTCATTTTTACAATTCGGAATAGACTTGAACTATTCTAAATGTCTGAAATTATTTTAACATCTACTTAGTAGCGAGTACAAAATAATTGAGATCATTACATGAAGAAAACTTATAAAAATAATATATGTACTATGGTGTTTGTAATAAAAATATTCCTGTAACCTTGGTGAATAGAGTTACTAGATTGCTTCGATGGCGGGAGCTAGTAAGTGGTCGAATATGATCAAGATTAGAGGTGGATCCAGGATATAAATTTTATGAGTTTAATGTTTAAGTTTCTTAGTATTGAACTCACTGTATTAGTAAAACTACGGGTTGGAGTGACTATTTTTGCAATCTTAGTGATTCTTTATACATAAATTTGTGTTTTGCGTTAAAAGTATTGAATTCAAATAAACCCGATATTTACATGTTGCATCCGCCATGGGTGAAGATGTAAAGATAGACCATACACAATCATTACAAAACGAAAAGAAAACAAATATATAAATTTTATTAATTAAATTTAGGGCCTTTTTTGTGAAGGTTGGCTTTAGGCCACCAATTTCGTTGAGCCGCCCCTGTTATCATTCTTATCGCAATTTCATTGTAAAGAAGAAAAAGGAAAAAGTAATTAAGCCAAAGTCATAAGCGGCCCCCTAAACTTGTCATGAGATTCCTCATAGCCACCTGAACTGACGCTTGTTCCAATTGAACACCTGTATTCCTAAAAATTTGTACTTATTAAACACTTTTTGCTGATGTGGCAAAGTGTGTATAATACACACAAGAGAGGCGCGTGACATTATTTACCCTATTTTTTTTATTTTATTTTTTTAATTTCTTCCCCTTCTTCTTCACGTTTTCTCCTTACCGTTGACGCCGCCGCCACCGGCAAACTCTAGTCCCTCCACTACGTACGAACCACTGTTCCCTCATCTCCCCCTCTCTTCATTTTCTGTCGTCTTCTCCGCCTTCACCAGAGAAGTCATCTCTGTCGAACCACAAGCAACCACGACACCACCACCACCGGCGAACTCGTCTTCCTGCTCAAACCTTCCCGCAACTAATTTCCCATCCCCCATTCCCCGTATCTCTCTCTATCTCTACCATTCTTCTTCTTTTTTTTTTTTTAATTTCTTCTTCTACCATTCTTCTTCTTCTTCTCTCTCCATCCCCCATTCTTCTTGCTTTGCCATCTCTCTCTATGTCGTCTTCCTTCTTTCTTTTTTAATTTTTAATCTCTACCATTTTTAATTTGTTTTTATTCATAATCAGATCTAGATATTAAAAATCCGGCAAAGCTCCATGTTTGGGAGTGGGAGCTAGTGGAGCGGGGAGTGGGCTCGATGGAGAGGAGGAAGAGTGTTTTGGGGGGGGGGGGGGGACGCAGATGATTTTTTTTTTTTTTTTTTACTTATAATTATTTTGGACCCAATGTCACATGTCATTTTTTAATTAGTTATTTTGCCACGTCATCGCGAGTGTATCACACACACTTTATATTTTTTGTTGATTATCAAAAAGGTGCTTAATGGGTTCAAATGTGTACTGGTTTAAGTGTCAAATTGGAACAAGCGTCAGTTTAGGTGACCACGAGGAATCTCAGGATAAGTTTAGGGGCCGCTTATGACTTTATCCGAAACTAATGTTGCACATTTGTTTTTGTTTTTTTTTTTTTTTTTTTTTTCTCTCTTTTCAAAACTACGTGACAAGAGGGGCGCGTAAAAAAGAATTAGTTTCACGTAGACCCTCTAAGGTATTTCTTGAATTCAGCAATGACTTGACAGTTACCACGAGTAGTTCTACTACTGCATCCTGAAGTCAACATTATTAAAAACGCAATGGAACAATTTGATTTCTTGGTACAGAAAACGTAGATAAAAAGTGACATTAATTTGCAAGAAGTTAAGACCTTCATTAATGCAATTTAAATTACTCCACAATACACGGGTTTGTGTTTACTTGTAAATCCGTCCCATAATTTGTCACGTTTGGCTTTTTCAAGTCAAATTACATAAAGTTTGATTAATATTTGACTCTGTCAACTAGTACTCCCTCTGTTTCAATTTATGTGAACACATTTTGACTGGGCACGACATTTAAAAAAGAGGAAAGACTTTTGAAACTTGTGGTTCAAAATACGTCTTGAATATTTGTGTGGCTGTAAATCATTCATAAAGTGAATTTGTTTCCAAATTAGGAAAGAAGTCATTTATTTTGACACGAATTAAAAAGAAAATAGGTTCACATAAATTTAAACAGAGAGTGTGGTAATTAATTTTGTAATAACTCCCACCTTTCGCTGCCCCTATTCCCTCCTATTCACTTCTTGGCCCTTTATCATTCTTATCGTAAGGGACTAGAGTGAGCCGTCTAACCTTTCAAGCTAGACGCTCACCATTTTTGTCTGGGTGGAAGCTGGCGGACAGGGCTTGCTTAACCGGATACACGAAATTGGGATCTTTGTTGCATGCAGATCTTTCTATGTTCTTTCACCATATTGATATGAGAACAATTGCAATTTACAATACTTTTCCTATAGTTTTTGAATTTATAAAATTTAATTTTAAAATATTAAATTAATCTAATCCAATTAAATTTAGAAAATTAATCAAATTGACTCTCAGAAAGCCACCCTAGCCCATTGAGTGCTCTACCTCGGGCTATCGACATCATATGCTTTACTGAAATAGATTTCGTGAAAAAATGAGTTGGTGGCATTTTGCACCCTTAATGTGTGTTCTATTTTGCAATTTGCACCCTATCATATTATTTTTATTGACTTGCACCCTAACCTCTTTAATTTCTTGCAAAACAATAAAATTACTCTTTTATATAATTTTATATGAGGGCAAAATAGGAAATACAAATGAGAGGGAAAAATTAAAAAATAAATGACATTACATTTAAAGAGAGCTGAAATAATTTTTTTTGTCTCACTCCCCTTCGAAACCAAACTTTCAGGCTAACATTGCTAAACATTAAGCTAAGAACATTCGTCCACCAATTCACCCACATAAAAACCATCGAAAACCCCTTTCCTCTATTCCTCAAAATCCATGGTTGTCAAAAAGGATCAACAAGAATCAAAACAAGGGACATTATCACTTCGGCTGGAGCCTAATTGTCTTGTTACACAAATCTCCATTGCTAAAGAGTTGCCGATCAAGAGTGTGCACAGCAAAGGTGTTGGTTATTTTTTTTTTTTACCACTGGAAGTATTTTAGCTGAAAAGAGGAATTCTTAAAAAAAAAAAAAAAATGATCCAAGCAGACATCAATACAACTCATACTTTATGTTTCCACTGTTGGCATTGCAGTTCAACCACATCAGGTTTATTGTTGACAATTTATTCAATTTCAAAGCACAAAATCACTCTCTTTTACTTAGTTGTGATTTATAGACGCCTTGCATAAATCAAGATCCAACCTTTTTGTTCCTTTGGAAAAATATGTTTTGGGATAGCCAATTCTATACATTTATTTAGGTGGCGGGATGAGCGATTAAAAAGGAAAAAGCATAACTAGAGCATAGAATTAGCAAGAGGAAACAGAGCTCCAAGAATTGATCATATTAATAAGTTTACAACTTTATAGCAAAGCTACAAAGGTAACTGGTAGAAATTAGCCAATGAAAACTAATCATGACCATCAATATAACTCTACTAATGAAGCAGATAACAAGAATAAAAGATAAGACATCAAAGTTTCATGAAAATACAAGCAGACGGATAAATAAAGAACCCAAATCAACAATCTTTTAACATTTTCTTCATAATAAAGTACAGTGAGAGAGAGAGAGAGAGAGAGAGAGAGAGTAACGAATTCCAAGAATTGTTTAAGCTCTCTTTAATGTACTTTTATTTGTATTTCCTATTTTGCCCTCATCTAAAATTTATCAAAACAGTAGTTTTATTGTTTTGCAAGAGATTAAAGAGGTTAGGGTGCAAGTCATAAAAAATAATAGGATAGAGTGTAAATCACAAAATATAACACACATTAAGGGTGCAAAACGCCACAGACTCTGAAAAAATAGATATATCCGATCTTGGTTGGCCTTTCACCCCCTAGCCAGAAGTAATCCCCGTATTTTTCCACATACGTGAATTCGATCCTCCAAAGCCCGTTAAAGCTCTCTTTTTGTTACAACTATTTTGAGATGAAGGGAGTGCATTTTTAAGTCGTGGTGCTCAATTGCCTTAAATTTTGAAGTACATAATACTGTGAGGATAAATTTGGATCTTTTTGCTATATTCTATTTTTGGTATAGAGTTTTATTTATTTATTTAGGAAACTATTACAACAAATTATAAAAAGTGATCATCAAAAGTGTCCCGTTTAAAAGAAGGTGACCAATACACAAACTCAATGATATTAGTGGTAAAAAGTAAAAAAGGAAACGAAAAAAAGGGTCAAGATGTGATTGAATGAAGGCCTAAAATAAGTTGTAACGTATAATTGGATCAACGCTTGTGATATTAGCCTCTTTTGTAGTGACATGATTTGCCCACCCCACACACTGTTACTCCTAAATGATGCCGATTTAATTTAATCCTTAGAAAGAATAAAGTTACAATTTTTGACAGTGACAACTACTAAGTGTCGTTTGGTAGCTGGTTATGAGTTATATTATTCTTGTTTTAAGTCCAACATGTCAAAAATATCCATTTATTTTGAAAAAAAGGCTAATAATATTCTCCGAATTTATTTTGGGTAAAAAATATCTCTCCTGTCCTTAAAGTTTTCAAATATACCCCAGCCTTGACGGAAATTATCCCCCCAAATAACTCGAAATCCTTTTTTAAACATGTTCCATCATTTAAATTCGACCCAACTAAATAATAACCTATAAGATTCCCTTATTCTCCCAATACGTAGGTATGAAGTTTGAGGGAATTGAGGGAATACGGGGATCTTATGGATTATTATTTAGTTGAGTCGGATTTAAAAAAATAATTTCGGGTTATTTTGAGGGATAATTTCCGTCAAGAGAGGAATATATTTGAAAACTTTAAGAACGGGAGGGGTATTTTTTACTAAAATAAATTCGGAGGATATTTTTAGTCCTTTTTCCAAAAGAGAAGAGTATTTTTAACCCTTTTCCCTAAATAATATCATGTTTAGTAGTATTTTTTTGCTATGCATAAGTTACAAGAAAATGGCAGGATATGGAAGTACGTGAATAACTATACCTGCATAATTAATTTATGTATAATATAATAGATAAATTTCTTCACAATTAATACCCGAATAACGCTACCCAAGCTACCAAACAACTCCAATTATTAGCATACAAACAATTGTAATACATTAAACAATTCTATTTCTAGGCGTTGCATTGCTTTATTCAAAAGTATAAAAATCAGTGTCGGTAGCTCAGTGCAAAATAGCATAAACACTACTACTTCCATGGCTACTTCACTATCACTTTCACCATTTTCACTACTTGTCTTAGCAAGATTTTCAGCTTCCATTGTTGCTCTTCTTGTTCTTACTTGGGCTCTTCACTTCAAGACTAGCTTTTACTCTCATTCTTCTTCTCAAGAAGACCTTATTTATGCTGTAAAGTGACCTTTTCTTCCCTTTAATGTACTGCATTTGAGCTAGAATTTGTTGGTTTTGAGTTATATGATCCTTTGGTTTTTGGTTTGACAGGTGCTTCATCCATTATTAATGGTAATTGGGTTCATTCTTGTAAGTGGAGAAGGTGAGCTTAACTTCCTTTTTTTTCTTGAAGTGATTTTAGAAGGTGGGGTTTTTTCTTTCTTTCTTTATTTATCTTGTCAAAAGCTTTAGTGCATTTTGCATAGAGTACTTAACTTCTTTTTATCTGCAAGTGATTTTGTAAAGTGGGGTTTTTGTTTTCTTTCTTTATCTTGTTAAAAATTAAATCTTTTTTTTTTCTGGTAATGTAGCCATTTTAGTGCATTATGCATAGACTACTTAATTTTTTTTTCTTTTCTGGAAGTGATTTTGAAAAGTGGAGGTTTTCTTTCTTTATCTTGTTAAAAATCAATTCTTTTATCTTTTTTGAGTATTGTAGTCATTTTAGTGCATAGATGACTTCTTTTTCTGGAAGTGATTTTGGAAAGTGGGGCTTGTTCTTTCTTTCTTTATCTAGTGAAATCAATTTTTTTTTCTCTTGGTATTGTAGCTATTTTGGTGCATAGATGGTTGCCAGGTTCAAGAAATTTGAAGAAATCAGTGCACTTGTGTCTGCAAGGGCTAGCTTTGGCTTGTGGGATTTTTGGGATATGGACAAAATTTCATAGTAGAGATGGGATTGTGGCTAATTTCTTCAGTTTGCATTCTTGGATGGGTCTCATTTGTGTTTCCCTATTTGGTGCTCAGGTATTTCTTCTTCACATTTTGTCAGCAAATTCCTTGAATTAAAGAAAAAAAAAATGAAGAAGTGAGGATTCATATGGTAGACCCCGACTTATTTGGGATTAAGCCGAAGTAGTTGTTGTAAAGAAAAAATGACATTGAAAAGGCAGAAAGATAGAAAGGTTCTACATTGAGTTTCAAGAATGTCATTGAAACTGATTCTGAAAGTTGCCTTATCTTTTGAGAATGTAAAAATTACTTATCATACATGAGTACTGTTTATCCTATTAAAGTATAGAGTATCTTATGAGGTACTCTGTTTTTACTTCCTATTTGAGTAGTTTGGTGGCATGTCACATCTTTCAAGTTAGCATTAAATCACTTATTTGTGCAATAATTGTGCATAGAGAAGCTTCGACGTGGCCTAGAGATTTGATAGCTGTACTACGTGTTTATTTGAGCAAAGAGATATTTAAGGGCATGTAGAAATGGTCCTACTATTGGGGTCTTGAAAACTTGATAGTTGTGTGTTGGAATGGACAGTGAAAAGAAGGGTAACTAGAGAATATACCTACAAGGAAAGTGATCTATAAGCCTCCCTGTAGATCAAGCAAAGAAGGAACCAGCGGGATGACAACTAGTTCTTTTGGGCTATGTTGCTCGGATTCTTCAAAAATGTCGTTAGGTGTGTGTCGTCAGATCCGCTAGAAGTAGTGCATCTTTGGAGGATCCAACATGAGTGCGGAGACATTTTTGGCGAGTCCGAGCAACATAACTTTTGGGATGCTGAGTCTCTTCTATAACTTGGTAGTGCCGGTAAATATATTTGGTCGAATCTACATTATCTCCTGGTGCAATAGGCTTAGGATTTTAATGGACTACACACGCTTTTGGTTAGAGCATTCATGAGCTATGATGCTTGGATCCTTCAATAAATCAGATCCTCCAAAACTAATGCAATATTGGAGGGATCCGACAGGGGTTCAGCTGTATATTTTGGTGGATCCGAGGGACATAGCTCATGAGCACATGCTTCAGGTTAGCGCAGAGAACCTTTTTGAGTAGCCAAGACCACAACAAATTTAGCACATACAGCACATACCTTACTGGATTCACAACTTTCTTCTGCTCTAGAGTTGAAAAAGAGTGCAATAATGGATTATGGAGTAAACTAATAGGTACATCAATCAGCTTCTAAAAGAAATTGTTCCGATATCTGTGTGCGAGATCATACACATTGTACTGTGCTCAGGAAAAGAAAAATTATGTGCTTTGTACCTGCATTGTGTAAGTGGGAGGGGGTTAATAGGGTAATCTTTCATAAGGCGCAGACTTAATTTCTTGACAGAGCAATTGGTTATATATCATTGCTACTATTCTTGTTCACATTACAAATTCACCTAGTCAAAATCCAACTCCTACAAGTTACATTTCTGCTCAAGGAGATCATAAAATAAAAATGATTAGCATGAAGTAAAGTATAATTTGAGCAGAAATTTGGGGACAACTGTTTAGTAAAATGACGCTCTTTTTATTTCTCTTGCAACTTATGGACCTTTTAGACCGCAGTCTAAAGATCCCTTTTGAGCAAACTGAAAATCTTATAAAGAAACACTAGACCACCGTTTAAAATTTTGTAGATTTTAATTAATGTTGACAGTCCCAAGGGCTATATTTACACAATTTTTTAAAAGAGAGACAAAATCTAAAAGGTGGCGGTAGAAAGCACATTTGCTTAAATCACCCGGAATTTAGCGGTTTTGCACTGTAGAATTGTGCAGAATAGTTTATTTATCAGAGAGAGAAATTTTGTTCTGCTCAAGAACTAGTGAAAAAGTCAAGCATAATGTTTCTGTTTGCATCTCAACTTGTTTGTTTAGATTTATTTATGTGATGCTGTTTCATGTTACTGCAGTGGTTGATGGGCTTCTTAAGCTTTTGGCACAGAGGAGAAGTGCGAATGACAAGAATACGTATTCTTCCATGGCATGTATTCCTCGGCCTGTACACATACGGCTTGGCAGTGGCAACAGCCGAGACAGGACTTCTCGAGAAGTTAACCTTCTTGCAAACAAAGGGAGCTGTGCAGAAACGTTGCACTGAGTCCATGATCGTAAATGGTATGGGGCTCGGTTTAGCTCTTCTTAGTGGCATGGTAATATTTGCTGCTGTGTTGCCTAAGCATCAAACGCCACATTCGAAAAGTGTTTACTCTAGTAATAAGTTACATTCTTAGTTTTTCATACATGGCTATACCGATAATTCTCATGTAAATACGCTCTTTGTCGGTGCTGTTTATAAATGAAGAAGGTCCAATAAGTTCCTTTTTTCAATCTTTCTGGCAATTTTGGTAGGCCAGAATCGTCTTGCTGGTTCTTCTTCAGTGTGCTTGGCATCTTCCAAGGGTTGTATTTGTGCTTTTTGCTAGGTTTTGTATATTTGATTTTAAGAAATTTGCCTAAACATAGGTCAAAAAAAAGGGTTGAGTTTGCCAACTTTGCGTATGATCTAAATTTGTCTATAGCTGCTGCAGGGGCGGATGTAGCTTAGTATATGGGGGTTCCCAGGAACCCCATGTATTTGTTCGGATCCTGTAGTTGTATTGAAAAATTCAGTAAATATATATCCAATACGACTTAGGAACCCACAAGCATAACCATTCTCTTTATATTTTTTAATTTGATATGGGTTGGAACCCACAAGCATCAAATCCTGAATCCGCCTCTGAGCTGCTGCTATTAACCAAATTCAAGCCATTTTGGTAACGACTGGGGTAGGAATGAGACACTTCTAACGGAGGGTAAAATTGTTTCATTTCGCATATTTTGGGAGTATTGTAGACCCTTTACCCTTTTACTTCTAGTAGGTGTTTGGACATGCGATTTCATGTCATGATTTCAAGTCATGAGATGAAATCAGCGTTTACATGCAATTTCATAAATCCCAAATTATCCAAAAAGGCATAATTTGGGATTTCAAATCATGATTTCAAAATTTTTAAATGTAAAATTTGACCTATAAGTTTATATCTTGTAAAAAAATCCATAAGTTGATATATATTTTTTTAACAATTACTCCTACCAGTCATTTACTAACTTCATTAGCTTCTACCAACAATTATTTATGTTCGTACCATGTGGGAGGATTATATTAAAGAGTAGTTACATTACTATACATGTTAAATTTTTCATTTTATTGAAATAAAGTTTGACAAATTGATGTTGCATTTTTTAGAAAGGTCTTCTAGTAACGTATTAATTTTGTTATGAATTATGAATTGTTCATTTGGTAAGATTGTATAAAAATTGAGAAAGTTTTGATAGTTTTCACAACTTGTGGGATTTTTATGTCTATAAAAAAAAACTTAAGAAATTGAAATTGCATGTCGAAACATATTTTCAACTTACGGTTTCAAATTATGATTTCAAATCATGTCCAAACGGCTCCTAGTATCGTAAAACTTAGTAAAATTCTTTATCGAGTTGCGAGCTTCCTTTTTTTTTAAAAAGACATCATACTATAAGTTCAAGTGAAGTCCATCTTTTTTGGTTTGATAATCGCTATGTATGAGCCTTTGATGGAATTCGAACCTTGGTTATCATTCCAGTTAGTACCATCTTTTACACTTCACCATGCGATAAATTCGCGTTGGAGAAGCTTTGGCTTACAATATGCACAAGTATACACTGCATTTCAATGCCTTAAAAAAGTAAATCTGACCTACAAAAGATAAAACAACCAAACAAAAAAGGAAAAAGGGAGAGAAATAGTCTTTCCTTTCTATTACTATAAAAAATTATACCAAAATTAAAATAGATTTATAAAATTAAGGGAAAGAAAAAGAAAAAAAAAAGAACAAGAGCATTGCACCTTTTCTTTTCATCTTTTGTTGTATTTCAAAATTGAAATCTATTGACCGATTAATCTACATTTGCATCAATAGACATTAAATTGTGTAAACAAATTTTAATTCAAACCTCAAACAAACTAGAAGTTTTTTTTTTTTTTTTTTTTTTTTGTTGCTTAACCATCTGATATCCAAAATATACTAAATACAATCATAAGGTCTCGTATTTAAATGGCATAATATATAAACAAGTCTTCAAACTTGGCTTCAGCTGGCAAGTATGCCCTTCAACTTTGAGTGTGCACAAGTAGGCATCTTAACTTGTACAAAGTTGATGTAGCAACCCCCTAGGGAGGATACTGCTAATCGAAATTCATTCATACTAACTAAATTAAATATTCGTCCCGAAAGTATTTTTGCAAAATAGACTAATAACTAAATTTAAGGATAAAATTTATGACAACATGTTCACGAGTAGAACAAAATAATAAATACATATGTATTCAAGCGTACCACAAAATGTAGAAGAAACAAATTTAAGACAATGACTTGATCATGTGGTAGCGGAAATAGGCCCATATGAATAAGTTTCGAAATACGACATATCAACATAGTAGGATATAAAAGAAACCTCTAAAAAAAAAATAGAAATATCCAATCATAAAAATGGACAACACCTATTTTGAGTTAAATCAACACTTTAGAATTCATCAAACACGTAGTGGAGGAATATTTTTCATGCTACAACATATAAGGCTCATACCAAGCATGAAATTCAACTCCAAATCTCAAAATACAAACTAGTTAAGTTCCCAAGTTCAACACAAGTACTGAATTTAAAATATTACAAGACTTGGGCATGGACACTCGCAAAATAGTCGAGTCATTCATCAAAACCAAGTTACAACATATTAGCATCATGACCCGAATTTCATTCAAAAGTGCATATCTAAGTGTATCACATAGATCACGTACAAGTCCCCCAAAGTATACAAAATGAACATGCTCATGCAAATGTGATCTTCATCTAAGCATCCGAGAGTCTACTTCAAATGACCATCCTCAAGTCTCTTTCGGAACATCACTTAAGATAGTAACAAACTATCGCTAAGCATAAAGCTTAGTGGCACATAAACTTAACTAACACTTAAAATAAAAATATAATGTAAGGAGTACAAGAATAAATTCTAGGAATAAGCTTGTCAAAATCACCATCAAGAACTAAATGAAGGTACAATCCTTTCAAGAAAATAAAATATCAAATATTAAAATAGTTCAAGATATCAATATTCAAAATCTCAAATATCGAGAAGCTTTCCAAAGCAAATCCAAGAAATTTCACCATTTGGTTAATTTCGCCCAACACATACATCATGCAATTACATCAAAGCATAATCGAATAACAAGAAGGACCGGAGTCCAAATCAAGTACGGTCGTCACCCAATAATCAAGATAATCAAGAACCATGTTGAAAGTGGCTTCCCCATTCATACTTAAGATGGACCAAGATCCATAATTAAGATGAAATGTGAATCCAAAGTCAAGATGGGACAAGATTCGAATAATCTCAAGAGGTATGCCAATATAAGTGACAAAGTCACTATCACGAAGAGGACAAAGTCCCAACGAGAATGCAATAATGCCCAAGCAATCCGTATATGTGTGGCGAGTTAGTTTGTCTTACAAAAGCATTCCACATGATACCAAATGATATTCAAAGTTGCTCAGTGACTCAAAGTATTCATACACAATTAAACATAGCAAAATAAGAATTTAATTAGTAACAACCGAATAAGATAGCAAAATAAAGTAAAGACAAGTTTTACCCAAGCTTAAGATATTCAAAAGACTTCAACTAAATAAAATGTGAAATTCAAGAATATGTGCAAACCTTGGAGCTTTAGTGCCTCTAAAGCTTAAGAAAAACACCAAGAAGTTACAATTCCCAAAGCAATGATCAAGCAATTATATCGACTTCCTTAGCTTTTACAAGAGCCTCTTGTACCTTAAATACACAATGGAATACTCACTTAAGGTCTAGAGTTTAACGATATAGAAGCTAAATCATGACGAACAAAAACGGGGCTAAATGGGTCGCCATTATTGCAAACTTTTAAGTAGAAAAATTTCTGGACAGCAGCTATGTACTGCCTTGCAGCCCATTTTTGACATAGTAAACAGAGAAATTAGAATTTTCGCAAAACACGAAAGTTGTGGGTAATTTTCTTATCTTTCCACAGCCTTTTGAATCACCAAATTCCAATTTATAGATAAAAAGTTATGGTCAAAATACTAACTGTTTCCAGCTCCAAAAACGTGATTACATTTCCTTACTTTAAGGTTTCAAAATCTCTAACAAAAACTTGAATATTTCACCCAATAAAATGTGGAATAACAAACTTACCACAAGATTAATTGAGCTTCTTCACAAATCCAAAACCTAGGATTATCAAAACAAGGCTTAACCTATTTGATTCTTGATGGCAACCTTCCAAAATATATACAAAGAATGAAAACTAGAAGGATCTTAATGATATTTGAAAAGTAGTTTATGTGGATTGAAGTCTCTAATGGGGGGTTTAGGAGAAGAAGAAGAAGAAGTAGAGAGTTTTTTTTTTTTTTTTTTTTGAAGGGTGATGAAATAGTCTTTACCCTTTTGATATAGGAAGCTAATACCCCTTTTGATCAAGTGGGTCTAAGAGCCTGTTTGGATGGGCTTAAAAAAAGTTAGGCCAAACGAGCACAATTATTTTTGGGCAATTCCCAGAATTGCCCTTCTTTTGGGGTGGTCTTTAAATTTTGCCCCTCATATTTGAAATGTTTAAATTTTGCCCTTCTTTAACACCCATAGGTTCTAGGTTCGAACCCACGCGCGGTAAAATTTTAAAAAAAAAATTCGCAAGGCAGTTTAAATTTCGCTATGCCGCCAACGGCATACACTTGTGAAGGAATTACCAAAGTTATGCCGGACCCATCATACTTATGCCTTGTGGGCAGACTTGGCATAAGTATGCCGGGTCCGCATAACTTTGATAATTCCTTCACAAAGTTATGCGGATCCGCATAAAAGTTTGCCCATTAAAAGTATGCCGCCCCCACCGCATAACTTTGTGAAGGAATTATCAAAGTTATCGCCTAGTCCCAACAAATAAATATTTGAGTGATAAGTCATAGCATGTTTTGTTACCGATTATCCCGGAAAGTGGTTCAAAATATTCATCATTCTTGTGGAAGCTTGCTAGGTGTATCACGTGGAGGACCTAAAGTTTCGACATTGTGGATAGCATTCAGGTGCTTGGTGACCATCTATAGCTAGCTAACTTACACCGAATTATTGTCTTTAGCTTTATCTAAGATTTACTTCGACAGGAATAAACATGCTCTTGTCTTTGGTGGAAATGGTACGTAATCTGGTGCAAATGCAATTCATGATGAGGTTGTCAATCGTGCGTACGTGTTAATATTGTTAAGTTTGGATTCGTTTATTTTAATTAGGATGGGCGTAGTTAAAAATTATGTGAAGAATCGACTTTTCTTGAATACTTATGCGCATGGCAGATTGCATAAGTATCTCGTCCCAGATAACTTTGATAATTCCTTCACAAAGTTATGCCGGTGGGGGCATACTTTTAACGGGCAAACTTTTATCTTAGATGCATAATCTTTGTGAAGGAATTATCAAAGTTATGCCGACCCGCATACTTATGCCAAGTCCGCCCACAAGGCATAAGTTTGCCGAGTCCCATAACTTTGGTAATTCCTTAACAAAAGTATGCCGGGTCCCAAGATAGCGAAATTTAAATTTCGCCTTGCGAATTTTTTTTTAAAATTTTGACCGCGCGTGGGTTCGAACCTGGAACCTATGGGTAAATAGTCAAGGGCAAATTTTAAAGATTTCAAATATGAAGAAAATTTAAAGACCACCCTAAAAGAAGTGGACTCCGCGCAAAAAAAACGATGATTATTTTTGGGCTTGTTTTAAGCATAAAATGGCTTATAATTTAAAACACTCAAAAAAGAAAGAACTTATGTTCGTTTTCACCTACTTATAAGCCAATCCAAATGGGCTCTAACATATGGGCTTCATCCAATAAATATGACAAGTCTCAATTTTTTTTTCAAACAAAAACTAAAATTTTAAACTCAAGAAAAATAATAAAAGTAGTTACTACAAGAGCAAGATTATTTAAATGTCAATAATAAATTTAGGGTGTTACAGTTGAACACGTAAACACAAATGTTAACATGGCACTGACGTGACATATAAATTTTGGAGGTGTCTAGATAATCATTTTATAAGTTGGAGTGTTCAACTGACAAAGTGGAGACAAGTTGAGCTGCCTACTTATGCACACTCAAAGTTGGAGGTCATACTTGCCAGCTGAAGCCAAGCTTGAGGGCCTATTTTTGTATTATGCCTATTTAAATTGCAGCAGATGCGAACACACTAGATGATTTCTTCCCGTCTATCTTAGTTTGGTGGACAGAATTACTCGGTACATGTGTTGACCGGAGATAGCAGATATCTCGTAAAAATTTAAAATTATTCCATACCTAGTATTTATACTAATCCGATAAACATTTGACACACATCTTGAAATACAATCTTATCATTGGATTATACTTGACAAATTCTCACTTTAGTTTATGCCTTAATAATAATAAATTAATATAATTTGATATAAATATCACGTGTAAATAATTTTTTATCCTTACAAAATCAATAAAAATGTGCACAATTATAAAATAAATAAATAAAAAATAAAAAGGAAAAATCAGTACTCCAACTTATCCAAATTTGCATAATAGTACATCAAAAGGAACACTAAAAAAATTGAGAGCAGAGATTCCATTGATAAGAGCATCATCACAGTTAGGTGTCTGCATTGATGCTACTTCATACTCAACTCTCCTCACTAGAAGAAATGAAGAACAACTTCAAACTCCAAATTCTTCCCTTTTTACCATTCTAAACCCTACAAAACATTACATACATAACCTAAAACCCTAATAAAACAGTCAAGAAATGTGTTCTTCTATAACCCCATTTTCACTTACTTTTCCACAAAAATTCCCTTTCATTAACCATCAAGATTTCATTTTTCCCTCACACCCTTTTCTCCTAAAGACTAGAAATCCTAAATTTTCACTCTCAAATTCAGTTTCAGAAAATACTGAAAAAGTTTCTTGGAATATTTCTGATCCAAATGCTTTTGATGAGTACAATGGTTGGGACTTTGTGGAACCTCCAGTTATCAAGAAAAAGAAAAAGAAAGGTAATTTTCTTAGTTGCAATTTGCCCCATGTTAGTTTTGGATTAAGTTGTAGCTGATTGATTGGCTTTTTTGAGGTTTGATATGAATAAAAACTTAATC
>NC_081349.1:25624189-25649780 GCF_029784015.1 Lycium ferocissimum | reverse complement strand
AAATCAAAGGCAATACCATTTGGTGAATATCACTATCATCCAATCTAAATCAATGAAATAAATGCAGTAATTTTAACTTTTGGACCTGTTTTTTTGTTACCTTTTGCACATTTGGGAAAAGAATCTAACTACTCGTCTCCTAACTCCTACTTTCGTCCTATTAATTGTCCACCTTCCACCTTTACTTCTATTTTCTTGCACGTGGCTCATTTATTCACCAATTGGTCATCAATTTCTCACAAATTTAGCTCTTTTTGTTTTTTTTATTTGGTTCTGATATTTATATTGGGACTCGATTAGATTCAAATTTGCGTCGGAAAATCTCATTAAGAATATAACATTATTTAACAAAGACGATTCATACACAAAGCTCGAACCTGAAACTTCTAATTAACAATGAAAGAACACTTATCGCTCCATACAACCCTCGTTGATCACAAATTCAATTATTACTACGAAAGCTTTAGAGCCAGTCTCATTAACTTCAAACAAAAATATTCAACTATATCTTATCAAAATTCGTTATGAGATTTTTAATACTCCTAAATAATAGTAGTATCACAAATTATTCATGATCGAGGCACATATAAATATAAGTTGAATACTATCAAGTTATGCAGACAACATAATTGTTTATCATAATAAATGTTGTAATTACTAATTCTAACTACCCTAATTTAATTCTTTACCTATGATCCACGTAAGCATATTCTTTGCTCCATTATGTAGTAGAGATTAACTCTTTTACTTGAAAATAATGGTTTATAGAAACAAAAAATACTACTCAAAGCTACTAGTAAATACAACCGTATTTGCAGTGTTTATTCTTTAACTCAACTCTATAATGCGCAATTCAAATAAAATAAAAGGTAGTTTATACATAACAAATGTTTTGCAATGACTAATTTCAACTACCCTAAATTCTTTACTACCTTGGATCCACGTAAACTAATTTAGATACATGATATTTTCTTTAAACTTCTTACCGCATCTATTAAAATTACTAGTTATGTGAGGCAGTATATGTTCTCGCCAAACTCTGAGATATAAGTTAGATATTTTAACTAAAGAAATATAATTTGTGTTAGTACAAGTGTACAACAACAACAACAACTATATCCTATTGTAAAGTCGCATGTGGGTAGTTATATAAAAGCAAAATTTTCATTCCGCTCCTTTAATATTTTAACTTCCATTTTGATGAAATTATAACTTATGTATCCTAATTTTAGAAGTTATTTAGTTCTAAATAAATAATCTATACATAGTTAATGAACTTTTAAGACAAATACATAATTTAACTTGTGCAGATGAATTCTTTCCTCTCTTAATTAGGGATTAGGGGTTCGAACATGGACATGGAAAAAAATCTTTAGAGAAGCGCTCCCCGAATAGGCGCGATGCGTGTGCGAATTATCTGGATTAATTGGCCTAAATGCGGATATCGAGACCAATCGTAAAATCAAAAACGTGAAAAATGAGGTAGGAGGTTTGATAAAGCTTTTGAAAAGTAGACTTTAAAAACAAAAACAAAAAAATTGACATAAATAAATAAGATTAGGACCTAAAAGTAATTAATTAAAAAGTTTTAAAAAATTTGAAAATTATTGTAAGGACTACAAAAGTCCTGCGCTCGATAAATGTTTTTAAAAGTAGACTTTAAAAAAAAAAAAAAAAATTGACTTAAATAAATAAAATTAGGACATAAAAGTAATTAATGAAAAAGTTTTTAAAAATTTGGGAAATTATTGTGAGGACTACAAAAGTCCTCACATTCCCTCTTATATATAATAGTAATATCAGTCAATGGAAATATAATCAAACACGAATTCAATTTTTTTTATCTTTACGAATTTTGAATTTTAGGATAATTGCCTAGAAGTGCTAATAATTATATTCTGAATTTAAAAGTTATATATATAATTAATGAGTTTCTTAGCATGCATATAAAGTGTCAAAATTATTGAATTCTGCTGAACCTATATAATAACCTATACGTGCCTCCGAATATACTCATTACTTTCAACTCAAGTTCTAAATATATACCACTGCCAACAAACGTGATTGATATGGAGGTGAAATTCTTTATCCTTAACTAAAGATATCAAATTCGAACCTAAAGAATGAAAAGTTACACAAATTGCTTCCTCTTTAATGAGCAGGCTTTGCATGGTGCGGATTAGCATTGGCACAACAACAATAATAATATACACAATGTAATTTACAAGTGATATTTGAAGGGGGTGGCCAGTGTGTATGCAGACCTTACCTCCACTTATAAAAGTAGACAGGCGATTTTCGATAGATGAATGGTGGTCCGACAAATTAACACTAGTCGGACCAAATATTTTACTACTCTATTTCTATTTATGTAATATTTTTCACTTTTCGAGATTCAAACTGCATGAACTTTGAGCAACAATTTGAGATATTTAAAAAGTTGCATTTAAAAAGTTGCAACTTATAGTACTTTTCAAATATATAAATTTTTATCTTAATATATTAAGTTAATCTAATCCAATCTACCTTCAAACTTTAGTTAAATTAATTTCCAAAAAGCGAAAAGTATCACGTAAATTAAGACCCACTGAATAGCACACTAGTACTCCCTCCGGATAAAAAAAGCGTTCACTTATTAAATCAAGAAACAATTAACCTTATCTTTCCAGATTCGTCCTTATTAAGTGTCATGTGATCAAATCGCAATGTATATTTAATTAGTGATAGTTTCGTCAATTTACATATTTTTTTGTTAGAATATTTTCTTAAAGAGTGTGCAAATGGCCAAGTAGACTTTTTTTTTTTAGTAGAGTAGTAAATTTTCTTAAGCATATATACTTATACTCTTCCCATCCCCCTTCCTAGCTACCCCACCCCCACTCCTACTTTACATTCCACTTCATAGTCCCAAAAAGTCAAGAAAATCAAAGCATCAATCTTGCCTCTACTTCAACCATAGTCTTCTTCAATTCATTCACATACCCCGCCAATCTCGCTACCCCACCCCCACGCCACCACCATGCAATCACCATAGCTTTCTTTTCTTATGTACAAAAAAACCAACATTATCTCTCTCCCATATTACACACCATGTCTCCTTTCCCCTTCCCCTTCTTCATCGTCATCATCTTCTTTTTTCTCCCTTCTTCCACTTCCACTCACTACCCTTACAGTAAGTAACCATAATTTACATTACTAGCACTTCCTTAATCTTCTTGCATTTTTAGCCCAACTCATTTTAACTAACTAACTCTTTTTTTTTTTTTTTTAACAGATTACTCCTTACATATAGATTGTGGCTCACTTTCAAATTCAACTGATATCTTCAACACTACATGGTTATCCGACCGTTACTTTACTAACGGCGTTACTTCCGTTGTATCTGAACCACTTAACTTCAAACACTCACAAGAAAAAAACCTCCGTTATTTCCCCATCTCATCCGGTAAAAAAAACTGTTACGTAATCCCTAATTTACCCTCAGGTCGTTATAACCTCCGTACATTTACTGTTTACGATAATTACGACGGTAAATCACATTCGCCGTCATTTGATGTTTCCGTTGAGGGTAATATCGTCTTTCAATGGAGATCACCTTGGGATGAGAGTATCTCACGCGCTGGCGCGTACTCTGATCTGTTTTTTACTGTGGATGATGACGTGGCTGATGTTTGTTTTTACAGTATTGCTACTGATTCACCGGTTATTGCTTCACTTGAAATTACCCAGATTGATCCAAGTTCTTATTTAGTTAATGATACTTCTATTTTAGTTAATTATGGTAGGTTTTCATCCGGGTCGGGTCAATGGGGACCCGGGTTTACTAATGATGCGGATCGGTTTGCCCGGTCGTGGCAAGGGGATAAGGAATTTAGGGTTTCGGGGAAGGTAAATGGAGCTAAGATTAAATCAATTACTGCAATTAAAAATGTGGTAAATGTAGATAAAGAGCCTAATTATTTCCCTATGAAATTGTATCAAAGTGCAGTTACTGTAATTGGTGAAGGGGGTGAATATTTGGAGTATATTTTACCTGTCGACGCGAAATTGGATTATTTGTTATGGTTTCATTTTGCTGAGATTGATGTTAGTGTGAATAAAGAAGGTAAAAGGGTGTTTGATGTTGTGGTAAATGGTGAAAATGTGAGTAGAGTTGATATTTTTAAGGAAGTTGGGAGTTTTGCAGCTTATGATTTTAAGTATGTTGTTAAGAATTTGAGTAGTACTGAGTTGAATGTAAGGCTCGAGCCGGTTGTTGGTGCACCCGTGATTTGTGGGCTCGAGAATTATGCGATTATTCCAGCTGATCTCAAGACTCTTACTCAACAAGGTATGATGAGAATTAATTTATTTCCGAGAATTCGTTGCAGTTGTGTGTTATTGGTAATTCAGTGAGGGGTCGTTTGGTTGTTGGCATTAGTAATACATGGATTAGTTATGCAGGTGTTAGTAATACTTGAATTAGTTATTCTATTTGATATCCTGCATAAAAAAAATACATTAGATTCCTCATTAATTATACATGTATTAGTTATGCGGAAAAGAAAAGCATGAACGAAACATCGTATTAGCAATGTTATGTTTTATGTGGAAAAGAGAAAAACCAACCAAACATTGTAGTATAATTATGCTAGATTATATGTTGAGATTTTTCCCCATTTTGAAACAAAACAATGTATAAAGTTATGCTAATTTTAATACATGGATAACTCCTCTAACACCAGCAACGAAACGACCCCTTAGTTGTGGAATTCCTTTGGTATAATTTTAACTTGTTGTTTTTACATGTGTTTGCAGTTGTTGCTATGAAAGCATTGAAGGAGTCGCTTAGAGTTCCGGATAGAATGGGATGGAATGGTGACCCTTGTGCTCCTACTACTTGGGATGCTTGGGAAGGTGTTACATGTCGTTCCAATAAGAACGGATCGCTTGTGATCTCCCAAATGTAAGTGGTTCTTTTTTGTCTTCCGTATGTGGATACATGTAGGTTAAATGATGACTGGAGAATAGGTAAGCTAATAGTTATCTTGTTGCATTTTAGTTGCTATGTATAAAATTCAGCACACCAGGTACGGTGTTCGGTTACCAGTTCACAATCCCGCATAACTAATACATGTATATGTTATGAGACAATCTATGTATATTATTTTCTGCAGGGTAGAAGATGAAATTATTAATTTACGAATAACTAAATCCTGCATAACTAATCTCTGCATTTCTAATACCTGCGTAACTCTAACCAACAACCAAATGACCCCTAAGTGTCTAGCCTGCTTGAGGTGTTTGGATATCTTGATTGAGGCCATAACTTTACTGCTAGCTTGGTCCATCTCACAATTTGATTCCGGGCACATAATAACATGTGGTTGTAAGCATGGCATAGGTGAGATAATAACAATGTATAAAGTGGTTATATGTGTGTCGATAACATTAGGGCGAGGTAGAAAACTTATGTAGAAGATTGAGAACCGAAGCCATATCTTACTTCTAGTTGTAATACAGAGTTGCAGAGCAAAATTAGAAGTGGAAGGAGTTGTTTGGAGCAGCTATCTTGCCCAAGTAAATCACCTATATCTCTGTTCTGAGCAATGAAACATAGAATAAGATGTTTCAAAACATTGTTTCGAATTATGCATAAGAACCCAATTCCATGAAAAATTATTTTTGAAATTCCGAGGTGATACATTTAGGTTGGGATGTCAATTCATCGTAATGAAGCATGGAAAGAAGCATCGTGGAACTAAATCACATTTCAGATCCATTAGTACACGAGCGCTTAGAAACCACCATGGCTGGACCGTTAAAGTGTGAAATTTCCATTGCTCCAGCTTCTCTAAGACAGGATTCGCCCTTCATATCCTACTAATCTCACTTCTAACTTGACAAATAATATAATTATTAATTTCAATTTTTTTATCAAAGAAGGAAAGAAAACAATGTTTTCCATAACAAATATCCCCTTAATATTCTGTTGTTTAATTCATGGTGATAACTTAAGCAGCACATGTATATCTTTCTTGATTCTTTTAGTTCTTATCTTTCAGAGATCTTGGAAGCCAAGGCTTAAAGGGATATATCAGCGACCAAATTGGGCTCTTGTCTAATTTGGTAAGCTTGTAAGTATCAACTTTCAATTTCTTACCTCTTTAATAATTTGTCTCTTAGATACCTGAATTTCACATGTTGTTACTCCTGTATAGTATCTAGACTTACTCACTTACCGGTCCTAATAAAATGATTAAATAGGTATTCGACAAGAAATGGTTACACCATGAAAGCATACTAGTATTTTCTTATGCTCATTATGGTTCCCTGATGAATAATTCTTTTGATTGGATCATTTCAGATGCACCAATTTCTTTTCTGCACTTCCACTGTTTGTTAATGGTGCTAATTTGATCTTCACTATAGTCATTCTACCTTCTCTTACTTTTTGCCTTGCAGGAACTTAAGTTCTAATTCATTGGGAGGTTCTTTACCGTGGGGATTGGGTCAGAAGTCCCTCGTGAAACTGTAAGACCAGATATCTTTTTTTGCTTGAAATAGTCTGCTGTTTTGCATATTATAACTATGAGTTTTATCGAGTCCGACATACATAAATTGTTGAATGTTATTGGAGTCCTGAATACACGGGTCCTGCCAGATTTTTCTGATCCACTCATTTGCTACTAGCTTAACAACTGACCTCTTGAAAATTCCTTTTATTCCTCAGTCCTTTTTTTAAGGTCCTTAATCCTTGGGCCTTAGCCTGATGTTTTGGTTAATTAACTTAACAATGTCACCTTTTAAAGTCTGAAGTTTGACCTTTTGTGCAGGGATTTGTCAAATAACAAGTTTACTGGACCCCTACCAGATAGTCTAGCTTCTTCCACCTTGCAGATTATGTAAGCTCCATTCTTGTTCACCTTGATAATCTTTTCATGGATTTATCATTGCATATTTCACTTTTTGTGAGGTACCTGTTGCTTATGTCATGATTACCATAGAAAGCAAGATAAGTATTTGGGTTATAAATCACTTGGATTCATTTAGATGAAAGGAATTTATCTTGTTATATTTACCTTCTGCTTAGTTCTAACAGTTGCACTGTAATTTGCTCAGGTTTTTGAATGGTAATGAACTAGAAGGTCAAGTGCCAGAGGAACTTCTCTCCATTGGGGTCCATGGTGGAGCTATTGAGTATGTCATGCTCTAATTTCTGGCTAAAGTTTCTTCCTTTAGTAGATTTTTAGTTTTCGAATCTGTGCTCCCACTGAACAAACAAGACAGATTCAATGTATAGTGTGCCTCTTCTGCTAATGTCATTAGTGCATGAATTGAGATGCTTCCTTCTGTTAATTTCTGGTTTAGGTTGTTAGAAGTATCTTATGGCAAAAATGGTTTTAAATTGGAGATTACCTTTGTTTCCTGACCAATAAAAATAACTTTGTTGGGTCATCTAGACCCACTAAAGGTCCTTGGCCGTCTCTAAAAGCTTGGGACAAGTATTTTACAGAAAACAATGCAATCATGTGATATTTGGTGGTCATTTAGACGATAGTTGCCTTTGCAAAGTTCACTTATAATAACAACTACTAGTCCAGTATCCAAATAGCGCCTTTGAGGCTTTATATGAAAGACGATGTCGTTCTCCATATAGTTGGTTCGAACCCAGGGTGACGAAGTTGTTTGATCTATATTTGGTTCAACATGCATTGGAAAAGGTGAAATTGCCCTCCCAGCGGCTTGAACAACTTAGATTAGATCATGGTTTCGGACAAACTGAGTGATGAGGGAGTGACACACAGAAATGGGATGATGAGGTTGTGGAAGAGGGTACCCTCGTGAGATATTGAAACAGGTTGGCGCAGTGGCTTATAGACTTGCTTTGCCATTCGAGTTGTCAGCTGGATATTCTATTTTTCATGTTTCTGTCTCTATGCTTAGGGAGTACGTACATACATGACTTTGTTCATGCTCATCCCGGCTCAGTCAATTCAGGAAGATGAGGACTTGTCTTGAAAGTTTTACCAATGAAAGGAGTGATGAAATTCTGGAAGAGGGCAAGCTTGGCCTAAGGTTTATTTACCCACATGAGATACTAAACAGGTCGGTATAGACTTGCTTTGCCACCAGAGTTTTCAGTTGGACACCTTATGTTTCATGTGTATATGCTTGGGAAGCAGATGCGTGATTCCACTCACATTTACCCCCGTTCAGTTTCGGTAGATGGGGACTGAGGTCTCAGTAGTCATAATGGATAGACAAATTTGCAAGTTGAGATTGAATAGTGTCGCATGGGGAAACTATCCTACTGCGGAGGCACTTTGGACTTCGAGCAAGGTATGCACAAAAAGTGTCTGCAGTTGTTTGATGCTCCAGGAATGATGGTAACCACGTTCGAGAATGAATGTTATTTTAGGTAGAGAAGAATATAATAGCACAAAATTAGAAAGGCTACTTTTGTCATTTATATTCGGAAACAGTCTATCTCCACCAGCCCCACTATGTGGGACTACACTGGGTATGTTGTTGTTGTAGTCTATCTCCACCAGGTAGGGGTTAGGTCTGCGTACACTCTACCCTCCACCATGTGGGAATGCGTTGGGTATGTTGTTGTTTTTGTTACTTATGCCATTTAGCCTAAAAAAACGAAACGGATATAAGTGGGCCAAAGCCATTAGGTATACAATATAAGAAAGCTATATGAGGTCACATTTGTGTAGGCGCGCACAAGCTGGCCCGGACACCACAATTATGAGGTAAAAAAGGTGGTTCTGGGATGCTTGTCCTCACACAAAGCGGTACCAATATCTTTCACTTTAATAGGTTAAATGGTAGGATTGA
Organism: Lycium ferocissimum; assembly: GCF_029784015.1. Taxonomy (NCBI): domain Eukaryota; kingdom Viridiplantae; phylum Streptophyta; class Magnoliopsida; order Solanales; family Solanaceae; genus Lycium; species Lycium ferocissimum. The sequence goes on along the minus strand of NC_081349.1, from coordinate 25,640,954 downwards.
GTCAATTGACCAGAATGAATATTGTTGGGATGGCTAATGTTGCATCAAAGTTTGTTATGTTCTGAATGAAATAACTCAGTGGTTGGCAACGGCTAGTCTAGTTGATAGTCTATCCCACGTATTCATAATCGTCAATTTATTTCTGGACATGTTACCTTATGTTAAGTAGAGGAACATTGTCATATAGGATTCATATAGCCAACCCCAATTTGTTTGAGATTTGAGGCATAGCTAACTTGTTATTACCCAGCTTTTAGAAATCCAGACTGCTAAGCAAAAGCAAAGCTGAGGGGTTCTCTTATCAGCAAATGAGCCATATGCCTCAAGCTGTGCGAGTGTCTTTAGACCTAGTTTTTCTTAATAGATAAACTATAATTATTATTTAGAAATTAAGAGAAGAGGGAAAAAGATGGAGAAAGCAGAACAAAATATTTATGAGATGGAAGACTTCTGGTTTGAAAGGTCAGAGAGAAGGGAGAGGAGGTTGAGAGATGGCTAGTACTGCTATTCTTCACAATTAGGGCTTTTGCTGCAGGCATGCCTTACTTTTAATGTAATGAATGATAAATTACAGGCTTAAGATAACCAAATGACTCTTGTAAAATTTAAGAACAAAAAGATAAAATTTGAGTTCCAAAAAACATACACCCTACTGACCTTAGCGTAAAGGTGGTAAAATCCGACTTAGCTTAAAATCTCCTAAAGGTGAGCTGTGAGGTGTGCCTCAACTGCGCCTTTATAATTGTCTTAATCTTTGGATCTCTTATATTTATGTAACACTGTTTGGGTATTTAGGAAACTTAAGAATCCAGTTATTATAGTTGCTTTTAGAGTTGAATTTTATACGAAAAGGAGTTGCTGTTGAGTTTCTTCAGAGAGTTACTCGATAGGAGAATTTTCATATAAAGGAGTTAAGTTGAATTCTTGAAAGTTGTAAAGGTGCATAAAGGGAGAAGAAGTTATTCCAATGTTTTGGGGCTTATAAAATAAACAGAATTACTAAAGTTTTTATCTGAGTCCCTGAGGAGTGAGTTAAGTTTAGATGATTAATCAAATTGAGCCTTCATTTATACTAAAGTTGGAATTATGTTACCAGTTTGGTGACATAAATTTCAGGAATAAATTCTATGTGGAAAAGACCCATTATTGCTTTAGAATATTTTTGCGGTTACAGTTCTTGTGTGTCCTAAATATGAAGCGCAAGAACATAACACAATTGTACCTTCTGGGGGGGAGAAGAAACTGCTGTTGCTTATTCAACTCCTTTATAGTTCCCTTCAGGAATTGTAAAGCAAAAACAATCAGGTTACTTTAAGCTTTGAGTTCTTCTGGAAAATAAATATAATATTGTAGAACTATTATCATGGTGGAATGAATCCCCAGTGTTTTCTGTTCTGTTGATAAAATATTTGTAGAAGTTAATATTTTGTTTCTTCCTTCATGTACTAGTCTTTTCACTGATTTCTAATAGAAAGCATTTTACTACCACAGCCTCTCTGGTAATAAAGGGTTGTGTGGTGGACCTACTTTGCCGGATTGTCCGCTATTTTGGAGTAAAAATGGTCTCTCTACCGCTGGTAAAGTTGCAATTGGAATATCATGTCTAGTATTTACTTCCGTGGTATTGTTGGTGGCATACATTTGCTACAAGAAGAGGCAGAATGATTATGACTTTGCTCTGCCACACGAGATGATGTGTAAGTGGCTTCTCGGAGATTACAACATGTTATACTTTCCGTAGTTTCTTTGCATTTCTTTTATCTGCATTGAAGAAAGTACTTTACTGTTAACTGATAATATAACCATAGCATTCTTATAATATCATAGCTGTAGATTGCTTATAGTCTACTTATATTATATGTGCCCCATATTCGGTTCTTTATCTGCCTAACTTATTTTGAAAAGATCCAAACCTAACCAATAGGTGGCTTTTCGTAACTATACTCTGGTAATATTTTTTTTCTTGTTTACGACTGATGATAGAACTTGAAGTTGGTTTTGTGAGGTATGAGATGTGAAGCTTTATGAATCATCATATTCTGAGAGAAGCACACATCATCAACTTTTTACCTGCTATTAAAAGCTTCTAATAGCAAGTTCACAAGTATCAATATTTATGTCCGGTGCCTGTAATCTAGTACTCCGTCTTTTCTAATCAAATTTGTTGTTTCGAGTTATCGAAATTAAACTCAAAACTGTTTGATTTATTTTCTTAACATGACACTATCTATTTTCCTGTTGGATATGGTGGACGATAGTTACTTTACTTTCTATCTATGTTGCTCGGACTCTCCAAAACTGTTGCTGCAGCCGTACCGGATCCCAAAATTTGCACCATGGTTGGAGGATCCGACACGCACCAGTCGATATTTTCGAAGAGTCCGAGCAACATAGCTTTATATTGTAGTTTGAATTTTCAGTTGCACTGTTGTCTATTCTGATTGTGAACTAATCTCTACACCTTCCGAAATTCATCTCAACAGCATTAGCTGCAAAGAGGAATAGGTACCACCGGCAAAAATCGCTGATGACTCTAGAAATGGAGAGCCAACATGCCAAAGGATTTATACCAACATACAATGCAACATGACATAGCTTGTACTTGTGGAAAGTGAATGTGAATTTTGATGGAGTTCCACTTGCCAAATAGAGACATATAGAGGACCTTGAGATTGTGCAAAATACAAGGTGCTGAGGAAAAGGAGTTTAGGAATGGGCACCAGTGCCTTAAATTGATGTTGACTAAACGAGTTGTGTTGTGTCCCTAAAGGGGTCTGTAGAATTCAGATTTGTTTTTGTAGAGTTCAATGTATGCCAATTTGTTAATGGAAATCCACCAAACAGATAAGGCAAATGCCTCCATTGTATCATACCCAATTTTGGGCATTTGACAAACATATATGATTATGACTCTGAAACTTGTAATGCACATAGAGATAGAGACCTTTTCCTTGTTTGATTACATAATTGACATTATTGTGTACTGATATTGACCTTACAATACTTATTTATAGATCAATGTTTGACTCGTAAAATAGGAATGCTTCCAAATGTTCAAGATTAATGAGGAATTGTCATTAAGCAGAATTACTCCTCATAGTTGGATTGGTCTCTCTGTTGCTTCATTTGCTCTGTGTCCTGTTATTTTGCCATCTTATTTTCTGGCAAGCGTGCTTTGATTTCTTCTTTTCTTTCGAACTGAGGGTTTTATCGGAAACAACTTCTCTACTCATAAAGGTAGGGGTAAGGTTTGCGTACATCCTACCACCCAGGACCCCATATGTGGGATTACATTGGGTATGTTGTTTTTGTTGTTGGATTGGTCTTGTTTTCAAAAAAATCTACCAGTGTCTCGAAATGACCAAAATTTTGGTGAACAACTTGTTTTGTACATACACTTTCCTTTGTTGTTTTGCGGGGACTTCCAATTTCAGGCTGATCCTTAGATCAAAAAGATTGTGAAGTTTGCTTATCACATGAATCATTAATTAGCTAGGTTTGTCGAAGGCAGAGAAGTGTCTTGAGATGAGACTGCATAAAACGAATATTTATAACATTTACTATTTTTCTGATTTGTTTTTTCGTGGAATGGGTCGAAATCAAAATGAACAATCAGAAAAATAATTTTCCCCTCCTTTCTTCGTAGATTATTTGTCCCGAGACACTTGTATTAAAAGCTCAATGTGCAAATTTGATGAAATCTATTTTCTAACTGCTTCCTTTCTTATGCTAAAGTTAATCTTTAGAAAGTTTATTAACTCTTTCAATTATTGACAAAGGGACAATGCCAGAAGGGTAGGAATCAAAGTTAGTAGACAAATTAAAAGTTTGTGCTACAAAATTCATTAACATTGGTTATAGAAAATATAACAAGATTTTGAACCCATAAAGTCTATAATTCTAAAGGTGGGAATCTTCATGGTTTCCCTTTTGAGTACATCAATATCAGCGATTTAAACAGGCCAAGTGCATGCATCTAAGCTAGTTGATGAATTATAGAGAGAACTTCTTTTTCCCTAAACCGAGAGGGCTAAACTTCACATTTTCAAATCATTTTTTAGAGCAGATTGTCCTTCCTTTGGGGTGGTCTTTAATTTTTGTCCTTCGCTTAAAAATAGTGGCCGAAAATACCTCGAAGCTCTGGGTTCAAACTCCCGCTCAGTAAATTAAAAAAAAAAAAAAAATCCGCAAGGCAAGGCTATTGCAAAAAGTCTGCCTTATGAGACATACTTTGGCTTAAGGCATAGCTAAGTCTGCCGTCTCCGGTAGACTTTTAGTAATACTCAAGGAAAGTCCGGACGCACTTTTAATTATGCGCAAAACTAAAAAAGTTTGCGCTACACGACAAAATTTCCGTCTCCGCATAGTTCTCCAGCAATCACCGCTTTCAAAGGCATAGGTTCATAAAACTTATGCCTTGCTTAAATTATTATTATTTTTGACTTTCTTTGGATTTTCAACTTGAGAACCGGGGTATTTTCGGCCACCTTTTTAAGCGAAGGATAAAAATTAAAGACCAGCCAATTGAGGGACAAAAATTAAAGACCAGTCCGTATGAAGACAATCGTGCAAATTGCCCATTTAAAATCAGTTGGATGATTTATTTTTAAGTCCACTGGGCTAACATGAGACTATGGGCTCATTTGCACTTTTACGCCTATTTTGTGTTGGTTTTTAATTTTAATCCTCAAGGCCTCAAGATAAATAATTTTCGCGGGGCATAAATTTATAATATCCACAAGTTAGACCTTTGTTAACTTATGCTTTGCTAGACATAAGTTCAATTTGAAGGGAAAAAATAATAAGCCAGGCCATTTGTAGGACAAACCATGTAATTTCTTCTTTAAAGAATGATTATACTAAAAATTATCTCATATGAGTTTGAGCCACCAAGGCCATTGCTAACCCAACCTCTTTTGTAAGTAGGGTTAAGATTTCTTTTCCATTTAAGTGAATTTCAAGCCCTCTCGCGCGCCTCGTACTAACGGGTTAGTGGTCAAAAAAGAATAATAAATTAATTAATTTAAAAAAAAATATAAGTAAATTAAACGAAAAGATAATAAGTAATGAGAAAAAAGAATGTACTTACTATTAAGTAGTAATTAGAAGCGGAGTAATACTTTTAGTCTTAGAATTTATATTATGTTTAATTTCTTTTGAACGTGATCTGAATTAGTGATTATAAATAATAATTTATATTTGTTCTCTTGAATTTTTTCTTTTATGATATGGATTTGCGCAAGAATGGGTGATAGAAATTCTATTTCATATTGCAAAAGTTTCATGTTCAGATTTACAAAAAAATCACTTAAAAAATATTATTTCGGAAGACAAAAAAACGTAAAAAAGCGTTCATAAGTTAAAATTATGACCATGAAAAGAGCCCGCGTTAAGTATGCCATTTTCAAGCGCTTCAATTAAAAGGCGATCATCAATATACCATTTAATTCTTTGGCCTATTTTGACACCTCTAGACTTATAACTTGTTATAACCAGGTAAATCGAATTGATTATGTAAATTTATTTCCATAAGCATATGTAACTTAAATCTATTAGTAACTTTTACCTGGCTCTTTATAACACTCAATATCACTAGTCACTTGTCATTTCTCGATATTTTGGTGGAAAAAATATACAAACAATGAATGAAAATGGCCATGGATTCTCTCTCTCTTTCAGTTCCTTTCAAACCTACTCATTAATTTTTTTGTCTTCTGTTTTTTATTCCAACTGTGCCCATTTGGAAGAAAACAACGTGTGAGAGGGTGGTATAAGACTTGTCATTTGGACAGTTTCAGATGAGATCATTATTCTATTGATTAAGACTTCACCTAACAAATACCATGGCCATGGTATTATCATGATGCATGTGAACCATAATAACAATAATATAAACTATGGTCACATTCATAAGGTTGCGATAGAGCTTTGACCCCAACAAACACTCAATAAAAATCCAAGTTGATAATACCTTTAACAAACACTAAATCGGTTATCCACAATTGTCTAGTAAATAATCATTTTCTAATTATTTTTCTTGCAACTTATGGACTTCTTAGATTACCGTCTGAAAATCTCTTTTGAGCAAACAGAAAATCCTACGAGAAAACATTTCTATGGTCTAATCTTTCGTAAATTATTGCAAACATTATATAATAGTCTAATTTTTTGTCTGTAAGGTTGAGCAGTCTATGATCAAATAGACTCGAGTCTAAAGTTGTTTGGAAGAGTAAGTTTCCAAATACTATATTTGCACAACTTTTAAAAATAGGGACAGCATCTAAATTGTGGTATAAAAAAGAGATATTTGCATAAATCTAGTACTAAATATAATTACTTTCTTCTCCTTTTGAGTGATTTTTTCAATCCACTTTTTATAATTATAATTATCAATATCCTTTTGTTTCTTTTTGTTGCTTAAGAATTCAAATCCAAAAACTTAACATTGAAGAACAGGGTTATATGCAATTTGGAAATTGAAAAATAGAATAATCATACATAGTGTCAGAATCTATGTGTTGTGGTCTGCTGTTAAGAATGCTTTAAGATTTATTTAATTAAGCTTTTGCTTACTTAAAGAAGTGAACTTGATATCACGTCGTCGACGTTCAGATTACCGCATCAAATTGTTAATAAAATATTATTAACTCAATCACGTGGCTTCAACTTATATTTTAATGTATATAAAATTAATTTGAAAAAGTCTTCGAAATAATAATTGTAATATGTTGTAAGAACCGACGAAAATAATATATACTCTGTAATAATCAAAATGTTTATTGATGAATCAAGGGACCTATTCTTTTTCAAAATCCAAAAAGTCTAATAAATCAGCTATCACAAGATTATATTCACACCAGTACAAATATATTAAACAATACATAGTACATTTACAAAAAGAACAATTAAAAATCAACCCTGCCACATAAGCAAATATTATTATAAAACAATAAGTTGAAATTAAACCACATAGATATTCAACAGATTAGATAGACGTTTTCAATTCTAGGGACGAAGTGGAATTTAGTTGATTCAGAAACCTAGGGAATAATAATAACGACGACGACAACAACAATAATCGCTATGACCCAAATTCATGGTACAGACACATTTAAATTCGATGATTGCATAATTTGAGGAAAATTCATTAAGTTTGTTGGGCCAATAATGTGATGCCCATGACATGCATGGAGCTCGTCATAGAGGGAGGGGGTGGGGGGTGTAACAAAGTAGGACTTATAGATTTCTGGGCTGGTAAATTTCTAAAGAAGTGCACATGAACTCTTAAATAATTTAATCTCACATAGAAGCAATAAAAATGAAGAGCCTTTTTATGCTCATAACACAAATTCATCACATGCAGATGCGACTTTTAGCCAATAATGGGAAGCCTAAGAGACAAATTTGCTAGTTCTATTACCCCAAAGCAGACTATACATACGTGTTACGAGCTTGGACTATGACAACAATAATAGCAATAATAATAATGATTAATAACAGAAAAATGATGGAAAACGCGTTGGGAGTTTTCAAAGTCTCTTCAGTCCACTCTTTTATCTGAATCCAGACTTTATAAATTTAACTATGTGGTAGTGCTACTATTATAATCTTTTGGTATTTTCTTGACTTCATTGACCTCGTTAAATGTAACCAAAAAAGAAAAACGAAGTCTCCTCTTTTTCTAAGAAGCTCCAAATATTTTCGATGGCTTTGGTGACTTGTAGTATTCTACTATTTCATTAATAACTTGCGAACTAGCTAGCTCATCTTGTATTAATATTTTTGTTTTCAATAAGAGCCAATGAAGTATGAACTGTGTACTACAACTTAAGGTTAAAATAAATCAAAAAAAAAAAAAAAAAGAATTAACGGTAAAGCAAGCGTAGGCCAGATGTTACAAAACCTCAAAGCTCAAGTCGGAAAATTGCAATGAAAGCAAACCAATAAAAAGAAACAAATTGTATGTGCAAGTGGTAGTAGAGGAGGGTAACAAGTAACAAGCTATGACAGAAGTAACAGACATTGATTGAATCTTCAATAATTGAGAGTTGTGGTAGAATGAATATAATATTTTCATTCTTAATCAAAGGTTCTGAGTTTGAGTGTTAAAATTAATTTTTTTGTTTTGGGAAAAAATCATTTCACTTTTAATGAAACTTACGCAACACAAATTCAAATTAATAAAAATTTCAAATACAAAATGATTATATAAAAAACATATTGATTAAATCTGTAAGAAAAGATTATCTGCCACTGAAAGAAACAAATGAGAAATCCAACAGTAGCAATTAGTAGACTTGTCCAATTACAACAAGTCCAAGTGGCTACCTTCCCGGTACCCCAATGAACACGCCACGTTCCCAAAATGTGGATGAGGATGGAGTTGAATAAGTCACAGATGATGTGAAATCTTAATTGTAATTGTAAACCAAATTTACTATGGCTAGGGACACAAATATCTGTCATCATTTGTGTTAACCACTGGATCATCTATGTGGCTTACAGGTCTTAGTTCTTAAATTTGTAATTGAGTCTTTGTCCAATGAGCACTCTCTATTGTCAACAAAAGCAACTTGAATGATAATAACATGAGAAATATCTTCACAACACACATACCTATTATTGGTGATTTGGGCCTAAAACTTGACTTTAGTTAACAGCCATTTTTTTTTTTTGGTCTATGGATGCCAGATATTCATTTTGAGATCAGATTAATTTGAATTTATGTCGAAAAGTTTCACTTTAATGATAAAACGTTCCTGCCAAAAAATATTATTTTTAGAGTCAGATTCGATATCTCCGATAAACAATAAAGAAATACTTATCACTTCACTATGATCTTTTGTTATTTCTAGAAAACTATGTACTCACCATTATGTATACGCACCACTAAAATATCACTATTTTCTCATTGAAAAATGTTTAGTGGCTATTTCCACTAAATGTCGGTGGAATAAATCTAAATAGTAGTATTCTCACATAAAAAAATTAGAAAGTTTTCCGGCGTTTCAATATGAACCTGTTTCTCACCCTGCGTTTTTCTAGTAAGCTGGTTCGGTAAGAATGAAGTGAAAAAATCATATTTTACAATACAAATTTACCATTGAATGTTGATGGGAATATTTTTAGTAGTGACGTGTTTTTCATTTACCCCTCAAATATAAGGCTCCAAAGAAGATGTTTGTTTTGACTTTATTTATACCTTATTCCTAACAATGTCATTATCAAAAACATAGTTGTACAAAGTTCTCAATCTAACGTCTCACAGGGTCAACAAAAGCAACTTTATTAGTAATAACATGAGAAATATCCTCACAACATGCTTGTCAAAATGTCATTTGGGCCTAACACTGGGAGCTTAGTTAACTACCCTTTTCTTTTTGTCCGCTATTAATTTTAGATACCGATTAATCCTAATTCACATTGAGATTCCTAATTCACATTGAGAAATCTCATTTTGAGGGTGAAGCACTTCCAATGGAAGGCAACTCCATTTTCAAGAGTTTGAACACAAACCTTTTGTGAAGAGTGAAGAAGTACTTTCCACGTAATCGATCACAACCTTTAGTGATTTCTAATTAACTATCCACCATTATGTACATATGTTTTTAATTTGCCCCCTCAAATATAAGGCCGCAGAAAATGTTTATCTTAAATCTTAATTATTCCTTTATTCTAAAACCTGTCATTATTAAAAACATAGTTGTATAAAGTTTTCAATCTAGGTTTTCACATTGGAGATAATTAATCTTGATTTCCACCTACGATTAGCCATATGTTTTTTATATGTTTTTTTATTTGTTTCAGAGAGTAGAAAATTTAAAGATATCTTAACGAAACATACCATAATTAAACAGGCTTAAGAATACATAGAAAATTACAGAAAGGACAACTAAAGTATCAACCATCAAATCATTATAGAGAACATTAACTTTTGAGACTACTTACAAACATTAAATTAGACTGTAGTTTTCACAAATCAATGGATGAAGATTAAGAAAATAAGAAGAACGTACAAAGAAGGGAATAATGCAAAGGACAATAATTGAGACGATAGAAAACGCGTAATGAGTTTTCATCAAGTCTTCAGTCCACTCTATCACTTGCATTCATGAACTAAATATTTAGATTCCAAAATCATATTATTGAACAAGTAGTACACTACCGAAAATTTTGACATTTTTTTTTTTTTGCATCATTGACCTCGTTAAATGTAATAAAATGCAGAAGATGAATCAAGATTTGAAGTTAATGAATTCTGAACTTGTCATCCGCCTAGCTCATTGCTTGTTTTAGTTATTGGGTTTACAATGAAATATTTATACATATTTAATGAATTTCCTAATATGAATACAAGATCTAAACAAAAGCTACTGGATTCGTTTGAAACGTATCTAATATCACAGCTTAGCCAAAAAGTCTCCCTTTTTTTTCTCTAAGAAGCTCCAAATATTCGATATATATGATATATCATATCAAATATATACGAAAGATAATGACGTTATTTATCTAATAGATAAGCTAATAAAAACCTCCGTCTTGTCCATTGCTACCGTCCTTTAAAGAAAAAAAGATTTAAAAGAAAACTAGCTCAATTTTAAGATAATGGGTGAATAAACGGGAAAAATAATTGATTTTGGTTAACGTACGTTTCTTGGCATGTCGGCAGTACAATGATAATAGACATAAGCTTCCTTAAAACAAAACTGGCTGTTTATTTTTGCAATTATTAGTCAATGTTATCCTCAGGCAGGAGTGTTCAAATGAGACCGAAAAATCGATCCGAACCGGTAAATCGAATCAAACTGACTTGATAAACCGAAAACCTGCTTGGTTTGACTTGATTTGGTTTTAAATTTTAAAAAACCGATAACATTTGGTTTGGTTTGGTGTTAAACCAAAAATCCCGAACCAAACCGATACTAACCCGAACCAAAATCGAATCGATAGATATATATATATAAGTCTAATACAAATTCAAATAATTAGTAAGAAAAGTGTAGCCCATTTAAGTTTAAGGTAAAATAGAATTTCCCCCTTATTCAGTTTTACGGTTCCCTCATTTACATGGCATCTGAATTACTACTAATAAGCTAGCATTTTATCCGTAACAAATTAAAGGGAAGAAAACGCACAATTGGAATTTAAAAGATTTGGTAGATGACTTTATCTTTCTATTTATTATTTTTTGTTTTAACTTTTGTGCTTTCTTCTCAATGCTTCATAAATACGATGAATCTAGATACCAAAAATTTCAGAGGGGCTGCGTAATATCAAAAGGCTATATATAAGGAGGTAACTACAATCATGAAAAGTAAATGTTATGCTTCTATAATTCCTATAGTCATAGCCATAGGCCTATACCTAAATAAAGTTAATGAATTAATTAAGAAGATTCTTAGATTTGAATGAATCACTGTCAAAGCCGTATTTAGTTACCATTTGATTCAAAGGTTCTTTGTATTAATACATTCTTAAAATTCAAAAAAACCCGCAAAAACCGAACCAAACCGATAGAATTTATACTTTAATGGTTTAGTTTGGTTTGAATATTAGAAAAAACTGACTTAATTGGTTTAGTTTGATTTTAACCAAAAACCAAATCAAATCGGACCATGAACACCCCTATATAGCAAAATGCTAATATAACATACAAATCGATTATAATGGAATGTTATTATAGGGAGGTTTTGATTATATCACAAAAGGACATTTGAATCACGTGTTATAATTGGGAAGAAAATGCATGAAACAAAAAGGCACCTACAACACTCGAGCACTACTAATATGGTAAATAACAATCAAACATATTAGTCATTAGCAACAACAAAAAAAAAAAAAAAGATGTTGGTGAGGGGAGAGAGACTTTTTCAATAGTTTAAACTTTGGATGAGATTGCAAAATCCAAATACTAATTAGACTGCTAATGTCATTTCAACTGAAGGAGTAAATTAAATGGAGGCCAATACTGGCCTACAATTGAGAAGCTAAGCTTTTACAATGTGCTAGTGTTTGATTGGCCAAAATGAAATTTGAGGCGGTGGATTGACTTGACCAGGTCAAAAATACTACTCCACCGTCTCAGTTTATGCGATGCACGTCCATGAAGTTTTAAAAAAATAATTTAAAGTTTGTGATCTAAAATAAATCTTAAATACTTAGATGGCTGTAAATCATTTCATTAATTAACAGTAATAAGAAGTTTAAAGTTAAATTATCTTAAAGATATAATTACACTTTTGATCCCTCAATTGTTTGAAAATTTTAAATTTAGTCTTTATAATATTTAGCCTTCAATTAACGAAAAAATGTGTGTTTTTGATCATTTTAGGGACTAAAAGTACCAATTTTCTATTTTAATTTTTTTAAAAAGCATTGTTTAAATAAACTAACACTACTAGAAAAAGAGGTTTTTTCCACCTACATTTAGTGGGAAATTTGTGTAATAAAATATAATTTTTCCATCTCATTTCCACCGTACAATCTCACTGGAAAAATGCATGGCGGGAAACAGAATCCCATTTAACCGCTGAGAAACTTCAAAAAATTTTCATGTAAAAATTCTACTATTTATGTTTTTTCCCGCAGACATTCAGTGAAAAATAGTAATTGAAAAATTTTCAGTAGGAAAATAGGAATTTTTTAGTAGTGTAAAAGGAAGATGCATGACATAAATTGGGATGGATAGAATAACTAGTAAAAGTCAAGTTGAAGATTATGTTATTATCCAAATATACCAAGGTAGGTTGAGTATAAAATATCTAACAGAATTAAGTTGTTAACCAATAGGGTCATTTATGTGGCATACAGGGTGTCTTGATAAGTCCAAATGATATTGCCATCATATAAATGTACATTTTAATCAGCAAAAGCAATTGTAGAATTACATGAGAAACTTCCTCACCAACTTGCATGCTATTCTATTGGGGCCTAAGTCTATGAGGCTGAAATAATTAAACTCTACACCTATTTTGTTAATTCTAATTTTTCCTTTAAAGAGTTCTATATGCCAGGCTGGTGCCATTAGTTTTTTCATATTCGGGAGTCGAACCCGAGACCTATCGCTAATATACAAGGCTGCCATGCCATTTTGATTTTGAGTTTATTACATGTTTTATATTTCTAATATGTTTCATTATACTCTAAATTAAATTATATTTCCAAAGATTATCCAAGTCTCTCACAGCTGGAGGGAAGCTTGAAGTTTACTCAAAGATTAAGCTTTTAACCATCAAAATTCAGTATCTAAATTAACTTTTACTTTTACTACAAAAAAATAAAAATAAAAATAAAATAGGAAAGCTGTGAAAGTAATTGTTGATCTGTCACTAAATAGCTAGCTTTTTTAAAAGTAATATATGGGTTTTGTTTTTGGATAATGAGTGGTAATTGAGGAAGTGAGTCTTTGTTAGTTATCCCATGAATTTAAGTTTAATCCTTGTATAAGCTTTTTACATAATCAGTTTAGCCTTGGTATGAATTTTGGCTAAACGCTAGCTTAGTAAAGTTGAAAGACTTTTTCTAATGCGCAAATAAATAATTTAATAACTTTAATGTAATAAAATAATAGTTGTACGATCATCAATTAAATTATAACGAAAAACAAGCGGGAGGGGATCAACACAAACACTCATATCTAACTTTTTTATTGGTGTGAATGTGTTCAAGAAAAAAAAAAAAAAAAGTTGAAAGAATAAGAAACATACGAAAGGTAAGAGGGAAGAATTTGTGTTTATGACACGGCGGAATCACCCAAAAAACATATTCTTATAGTTTAGATAAGAGAACTGAAATTGATTTTCAAACTTTTTTCCTAACTTACCAAGGATTTTATTGATAAGAGAAGTGTTCTTTTAAAATTCCTACCTTTAGAACATTTTTCTCAGCAAGAAAGTAACATAAATGATAAGACAGCAAACTTAATTTTCAAATCATATTAAACCTACTGGTGTTTCTCTATATGTGACTAAATATTTTGAACAAATATGGTTATCGTATTTTGTTAACTGTCATAAAAATTAATACATAAAAAACCTTTTACTTATAAAATTAGTTTTGTTTTGATAATTATAATTTATTATTCTTTGGTACGGATATACTTCATAGAAGGTGTAAGTGTAGGGTTTATATAGTAAAGAGGTATAAGTGATTGATTTTAAAACGAGAATGTATCTAAAACTGAGTCATCTTATAAGGTGGTTTAGTGTAATTAACCCTAATTTAATAATGCATGCGTGCATCAAGCCTCCATTAATACATTTCAAAACAAGAAAACGACAGCAAAACCAAAGCTTGAAGATACACACATTATGTTCTAGAAAAAATAAAAGTTGAAAAAATAAGAAACAACCAAAAGGTAATGCCGTAATGGGAAATAATGCGTTTTTATTATGACACGGTAGAATTACACAAAAGACATTTTCTTAGTGTTTAGATACAGCTAAAACTCATTTCAAACTTTTTTTCTCATTTATAATAGTTTCTAGATGATCAGAGAGTTATTCTTTCAAAACTCCTAGCTATAAAACGCCTTTCTCAGCAAAAAGTAGCATAAATAATAAGACAACTAATTTATCATGAAAGTCTAATGTTCTTTAATTAATGAACCGCATGACAAAAGTTTGTCTACATAACAAAGTAGGTAAGAGTGACTATGATTTGGCTTGTCCGTTTTTGATCGTGTAAGAATAATTGTATTAGGATTCGATTAAATCTGAAATTGTACCGCAGGAGTCTTCCATCAGGAGTTAAGAGTTCTCTAACAAAAGCGACTACATACATAGATTTTGAGAGACTTCTGATTAAGGATAAAGAGTATTTACCTCTCCACGTAATCTTGGTGGCTTATCCCTTTTTTGTCATCTCCAACTGAAAAAACACAAGGAACAAATCATTAAATAATAATTCATAAATTATAATTGGATCACTAATGTCGTTATTAGCTGGTTAACGACCCAGGAGTGAAGTGAGAAGATTTGCGTTAATCTTGTTTTTAACATATAGGATCTTGGATAAGGATTACGAGAATATGGAGATTTATTCCCATGTTTAACTAATGACATTCTCAACGCGTTCAATTAAACCAACTAATTACTAAACGTTTAGTGTGATTAAACAGAGTGATAAATATCTAGAAGATGAGATATAATATTAGTGGCGGCTAAGTATGGTCCAGAAGTTTACGTAATGATATAACTATTGGATAATAGAACTTTTGGTCCCTCAATTATTAATAAATTCTGATTTGAGATCTTATAATATTCAACAAAGCACATTTCATCTTCAATTAAATGTGTTATTTTTAATCCTTTTATGTAGGAATATGTTATATTTATATATTTATTGTTGTTTACCCCGGATTTAGGTAACAATTAGATTTGTAAATGAGGTATAGGATATGTGGATGAATTTTAATCTATTTAATTAGTTGGTATGAAATGTCTATGGATTTGTTTGATGCAATATATATATGTATGTATGTATGTATGTATGTTATTTCTATGAGAACGTGTATTGTGATTGGTGATTTATGCCAAATATATATGTTAGATAATATATTATATTGAATGAATAAGTAAAGCAAAGGAAGGACACCACAAATCCGGACCAATATCTGAGAGAGAGAGAGAGAGAGAGAGAGAGAGAGAGAGAGAGAGAGAGAGAGAGAGAGAGAGAGAGAGAGAGAGAGAGAGAGAGAGAGAGAGCGCTTCAATATATTTGACTATTACAAATGTTGACGTCTGAAAAAAGCTAACCCCAAAAAGAGGGGAGAATATCCTCTATTTATAGGTATGCCTTATGGGCCTTTAATGCAACACAAAAGCCCTTATGAATAAAATAAATAAAAAAAACCTAAAAAAGATAAGGTAGGACAGTACGGTCTGACACCCGTACGGTCATCAGTACAAAATGGCAGAACAGTTTCCTGACGCGTGACAACATCGCAACCTGTTAACCGGACCAACGGACACGTTAATCTTGGATCGGCGTACCCGGACCAACGGACACGCTTTTCTTGTCTCGGATCAATTGTATCTGGTACGATACCCCGGTGTGAAGAAAAGACCGAACATGCTCGTGCTCACTTGGACATACCCTGGGCAGATTCCTTGGTCACCGCATCTACACATTGACCCGATTTTTACTGTATACAGATAGTCCCCACACTTTTCGAATCATAGTTTTACCGGAGTAATGGAAAGTGGATAAGTCCCAAAACCGGTGGTTCCATAAGCTCGTTCTCATATTCAAATTTGGCGGGAACAGTTATGTCACATCCTTTTGACATCGGCCACGTGTCTCGTCCTGAGTGGTCGACCTCGGGAACCGCCTTAACCCACGTCGCCTCAAATCACGTCTCATTAATTATGGGACACGCGTCACCTCTCGATTGGCCGTTCTCTGTAACCGCTACAGTGGAACGCCTATATAAGGCCCAAAGCAGCTCTTTTTTCCACTTTCACTTTCATTTCTCTTCACTTCTCTTCTTTAACTTCTTTGCTCATTTGATCGTAAAAGCCTCTTTGTTATCTTTCTTCATTTGCTCTGAATCTTCAAGGTTTTTTGCATCTTTCAACTGCCTCTTCAATCTCTCTAATATTTCTTTTTCATTGTTTCGTTCTTGTCTTGAATCTTTCATCTGCCTCTTCAAATTCTTAAAATTTTCATACCCACTCTTTTACCTTAAAAATGTCTGCCAACACCGAATCTACTTCCTGTGACGTTCCCCGTTTCTTCAGCCCTCTCTTATCGCGGATGAGGTTTC
>NC_081349.1:25586673-25624089 GCF_029784015.1 Lycium ferocissimum | reverse complement strand
GTGTATATATTTGGATGTGAGGGGTCGCCTTTTCCCGTGTTTTGATTTCGTTGAGGCTCGTAGATCTTGTATGTGGGCGGAGGTTAGGGATCGATGTATATTTTGCTATTATTTTTTTCCGCGAGGGCTATATGTGGATAGCGTACTTGTTAGGGGCATTATGCCAGTTAAAAAAGTAGTATGACGTGTGGTGCCGGTGGCCCCCCGGATCCGGCCCAGGTGGGTACAATATACTAGTATTAATAAATGTAATCTAATGTTGCTGGGGGCTACATAAGATCCCTAGAGGGATTTCTAAAAAAATCATGAACACCCGGGTACTTATCTTCAAGGGTAGGTAAATTAATCTGCACTCGTTTTTTGGGATCAATCTGGGATCTGAAAAAGGGAAAGTCATTTATCTACCAATTCCCCCAACTTCTCCTCTTGAACTTGCAAGTCTCATTAAGATAACATGGGTTAATTTATTCCTTCACTGCCTCCCAATGCGTATCTCAAGACTATAGATAAAAATTTTCCGAGCACCTTCCAAATTCCATTTGATCCCCCATCAACTCAAAATCCTACAATAAAACATATATCTATCAAAATTTCGAAACCCCTTTCTTTTCCTAAACAACCCATTCCTCTTGCCCCATCACAACCCCCCCAATTCCTTCCTTACCATCCTAAACTCTTTTCCAACAAATATAAGGGGAGAAATCATTTACATACCTTGGGGTTAGAATCCCAAGTCACTTTAATTTACTCCAACCCCCTTCTTGGGAAACCCGGCACCTTCCTTCCACTCGGGGTTTGGGGGGGCTTTTTCTCTTCACAATATGATGAAAAATTTGGGGAAAAAATGTTGGGTTTTGATTTTTGGAAGGGTAAAATATCAAATAGGGTCGTGGACACTTTATTTATACTTGGAAGCTAAAAAGGCTACGGCGGTTCGGTTCGACGAGCGGGTCGGCCCGGCCGTCGACGTATCGTCGGTCCGTCGACTTGCCGTCGACACAACGCTGCGGATGCATGGGCACACGGGATCCCGTCGATCTTTCGTCGACGGTCCGTCGAGCGTGTCGACGACCGTCGACGATGACTAGTGTCTGCTTTGGTTTTTCGATTTTAGTTCGGATCGCGTGATTCGATTCGTTGACCCGGCTCATGGGGTGTCGGGGCTCTTGCTGGTACCCTCGTACACGGGGTAAGACATTTTTATACCCTCGAACTTGGGCTTGGGTCTCATCCCCGGGCATGCAGGCTTCCGGGAAGCCATGGGTTACACCTGCTCACGAACACGAGAAGGGTGTAACGCGCCATTGCTTGTCCCGATGACGAGCACCTCACCTTTAATTGACGCGATCTTCATTCTGTGTCCTTTGGGTCATGATATTCACCCCCGGGCCCGGGGTTGACCGGGTGGGCCTAATGGCCCCCCCGGGCCCCCAGCCCCCTTTGATGGGTCGGGGGAGATGAGGTCGGGGTGTTGATTTGAATTTTACTTTCCGTACCCTGGGTCGTCTTTGTTTTTAGCGAACTTCCTTTTGGCCACATAGGGGGAAGGTTTGAAAAAGCGTTGGGTGGGTTTCCCCTTTCCGGTTGGGGCGCCCCTCGTTTTTTTAGCCCCAAACTGGTTTTTTCCGAATAAGTATGGTAGGTCCTTTTCCCACCGATGGTGGGGTATCCGGCTGAAATTTTTCCGGAAACCTCTCGGGGGCTTTTCTTTATTTATTGGGTCCGGGAAGTTGATTTGGGTCTCCTCCGAACCCCAATTCGTACCCCTTATGAAAAATACCCCAGTTACCGGCCTCCCGACAAGTTTTTTTTGGGGGGTTTGAGGGGCGGTCGACCTCAAAAGTTACTTTGGTGGCTTTTTACCCCTTTTAGGAACTAGAGGGGGGCTACTAGTTCCTTTGGAGAGGGGTTCCCACAAAATTCTTGTAACAATGCCGTCTCTTTAATTTTGGAAGATGTCCGTTTCCGGGGCCCCCTTTTGCCGCGCAGAGGGAAAAGTGAACACGTTTCGGCGGTTTGGAAGGAAGTAATAGAATCCCCGAGGAATGGTTCCAAAATTTCAGTTTTCCTTTCGATAGTGTTTCCCCAAAAAATTTTTTACCAATACGGACTGAATTTGTTTTGCGTATTGCCTTTTGTAAGCCCCGGGGGTGTACAAATCAATATTAACTCTGGGGAATTTTTACCTGTTTTGGGAATTCGGCATCTTGAACCCCCCGGGGTTTAAACCCCGGGAAAGGGGGGTCCCCCGGGGGGGAAAGGCCTTTGAATGTCCTCTTGAATAGGGCCCCCCTTTCCCGAATGGGCAAAATTCGGGCAGGGATTATACGTTTTCACCCTCTTCTTTGTTGAATCTACCCGTTTTGCCAAGGTCTCGAGCATCTTCAGACCTTCGGTGGACGATCCAGCTCTGGATCTATTACTCTCAACTACCCGTGTTTCATCCTTCCTTGGTTCGGTGACCCCTTTTGACCTAATCGGAGCTGCCTTGTCGTTTCATCCTTCCCCTGTTCGGCTATGGCGGTCCCCTGTTCCTGTAACATTTCAAATATTAAACGTAAGTTAATATCATCCGGAGTATCAAGATTTTTCGGCTCGAGCCGGGAGAAAGTAATTGAGTTATGAGTATTCAAGCGGATCGGTGGCGGAGAAGGCGGCATTCTCCGATTCACGATATTTTGCCGGTTGAGGCCTTCTCTCGAATCAACAGAATTTGGGTCGATTGGACCTGCAGGTAGGTTTCGTAACCCACTGTTGTTCTCGTTTTCAGCCACAATTTCATTGTTGTTGACATGATCGGAGGATCGTCCGCTGCTTGCCATTTTGTCCATTTTTTACTCAAATTAGCAGATTCCTCAATCAACAAGTAAAAGAAGGAAGAAGCAAAGATTAAAAACCACTATTATCCTAGCCCCACGGTGGGCGCCAAACTGTTTACCCTGGATTTAGGTAACAATTAGATTTGTAAATGAGGTATAGGATATGTGGATGAATTTTAATCTATTTGGTTGGTATGAAATGTCTATGGATTTGTTTGATGCAATATATATATATATATATATATATATATATATATGTATGTATGTATGTATGTCATTGCTATGAGAACGTGTATTGTAATTGGTGATTTATGCCAAATATATATGTTAGATAATATATTATATTGAATGAATAGGTAAAGCAAAGGAAGAACACCACAAATCTGGACCAATATCTGAGAGAGAGAGAGAGAGAGAGAGAGCTTCAATATATTTGACTATTACAAATGTTGAGATCTGAAAGAAGCTAACCCCAAAAAGGAGGAGAATATCCTCTATTTATAGGTATGCCTTATGGGCCTTTAATGCAACACAAAAGCCCTTATGAATAAAAAAAAAACCCTAAAAAAGATAAGGTAGGACCATACGGTCTGTCACCCGTACGGTCGTCAGTACAAAATGGCAGAACGGTTTCCTGACGCGTGGCAACATCGCAACCGCAGAACGGACACGTTAATCTTGGATCGGCGTACCCGGACCAACGGACACGCTTTTCTTGTCTCGGATCAATTGTATCTGGTACGATACCCCGGTGTGAAGAAAAGACCGAACATGCTCGTGCTCACTTGGACATACCCTCGGCTCCGGATTCACCGGTCACACATTGATCCGGTTTTTACCGTATACAATTGTCAAACATAGACTTATGGAGTAATGATACAAGCTTAATGTAATACATTGAGAAAGTAAGTGGTCGAACAATTGATAATCATGGTAAACTCGTGAATAATTCCAAGCAAAGGAATCAAAAGGGTACGTCTCAATTTGGTTTAACATTACTAATTTAAAAAAAAATATATATATGTTCCAAATAATTGAAGTTAAATGTGTTTATGCATATATCAAAATGATTTAAATTAGAATTTATCAATACTTGAGGGCTAAAAATGTATTAACCCTATAATGCTAGACTTTTATGAGATGAATTAATGAAGTCATAACTGACGTGGAATAACTGATCAAAGATATTATGTGCAATCTATCCCTTATTTGCTGATATTTTTGGGTGCCTTTTCTAGTAGATCTAGATGATGATAAGCTTATGCAAGCACGGGCCTAATACGAAAATTTAGGCAGTTTAATAATAAATTTATTGAAAGTTTTATTAGATAACGATAATTATAATTCAATTAATCCAGATAGCATTTGTTATAGTCCTATATATATGGAGTAACGGATTGAGCGCTATCTTAATTGCTGAGCTCCCTACTTTCCACGATTGAACTGAATTATTCAAATCTCATTAATAGCGTAGAATTCTTTTCCCTTATTCATCCTCCCCCTCTCTCCAAGTGTACCAAAAAGAAATTTTAAGGAAAAGATACAAATTAACTACATCGATTTTTAAAAGAACTACCTGTAAAAGTATTCGCAGTGTTTTTTTGGTTCAGTCTGTGTCCTCCCTTTTCTCTTAATTTTTTCTGTTAATTTTCTTTAAGTTTAGCTTGACCATTTTATGAAGTTATTGTCATAATTTAATGTCCCAAAACTATTTGGAATTGTCTCTTATTTCTATACTGCCATGAAAATTTTCTGTCATAAACTGAAAATTTATCTTCAATATAATAATCTATTATTATAACCACAAATTTAATTGTGATTAGCGCATGTAATCCACATAACAGTGGTAATACTTGATCTTAAACTATTAATCTATGCTACTTATCATTTTAATTTTTAATATTAAAAAATAACTACTAATCTATGCTACTTATCATTTTATTTTTTTATATTAAAATATAATTATGATGGATAAAAAGCACGGCGCGAAATTACCAAACTAACTATAGTAGAACCTACTGCTATTTGTATTTTATTTTATTTATTCAAAAATGCTATTTGTAGTTATTTGGTGAAAATTATACTATAAAACAGTCAAATCAGTTTTTATATTGTCTAAAAATAATAGTCGAATAATTCAAATATTTTGTTAATAACTATACTAATCTGAAAACAATTTAAGGAAGCTAAAAGCTTGATAAAAAAGTTTACAAAAATTATTAAGGGACACTTTAATTTGATGGAGAATACAAATCAGAGGAGAGAGGTGAGCCATTTGTAGGTAGCTAGGGAAAGGGGCCCACGTGGGATATTATGAGACAAATGTTGATGACTAATGATAGAAGGGAAGGGGCAAATTGGTCCAGAGAAGTTTATATTAGAATTTGAAGCTACAATAAATTGTTTTTGCAACCAATAGAATTATTTCATTATGAGACAATTATGGATAGGATGCCTTAAAAGTCCGAACTACCCCTAAATATGAATTTAATGAATGTAAGCTAACATGATACCACCTCCCATCCCATGCTTCTATATAGTAGAAAAATACTTTAAATTTGGACTAACATTAACTAATGGGATAAAGAATTGGGGCAAAAATTATATTACTATCATTTACTTCGGTTGCATGGCCTTCTTTTCGGATTATGGTCATATTTCTTTTTTTTACATAGATAAATCACACATTACTTTTCAATGAAGATAGTTTGCCACATTAAAAGCATCACTTTTAACGTTTATTAATGCCTAGAAAAGTAGAAATGTCATCATCTACGGTATACACGATACCACCAACAGTAACGGAAATGGAAATTTTAATAGGGGACTTTAAAAATTTTAAACTTATGATTCCAAGCAATTTTTGAACTACTGTTATACCTGCAGTGGGATTCAAAAGTAGCACATATTTAAAAAACATTATGTTACCCCTATTTAAGCAATAATTTTCTAATAAAGAATATTCATTTAAATAACTTTTCTTGGTTGTAGCTCCGTCACTGCCCACCAACCTATTCTCCCCTTCCAATTTTCTTTCGGACTAGAATAAATTTATGTAACAGTACAATTATTAAGATGTTTTGGTGAACAAAATTATTCGATATGTGAAAGATAGTAGGTACCCCTTTAGATGATCGGGGTACGTGCAGATTGTCTATCATTATCAAAACTCTATAAAGCAATTATCAAGATGTATATGCAGCCTAATATAATTTAAACCTTTTACACCATAAGTATATTAATTAAGAAATATGATGTTAGAGCAAAATAAGACTTGAAGGGTCAAGTAGTCGAATCTTGTTAAGAACTTGAGATAACATAAGGTAAATATGCAATTTTCTAGGGAAAAAATTAGAATAGTTGCCAATCATCTAGAAATGGGTCCCAACATAACGTACTGAAAAAGCCCATAGTTAATGCCGTAAAGGACGTGAAACCCACCATTTGACGCAAGTCAATTTTTCATTTTTTTGCGCGGAGTGCCCTTCGTTTAAAATATTTTAAATTTTCGCTTCATATTTGAATCTTTAAAATTTATTTTTCGGCTAACACCCATAGGTTCCGTGTTCAACTCCACGCCAAGAATTTTAATTTTAAAAAAAATTTGCAAGGCAAATTTAAATTTCGCTATGCCGACCAAGATACTTTTATTAAGGAATTACCAAAGTTATGCTAATCCTAAGATACTTATGCCTTGGCGATTTCAGAAGATGCCGGTCCGATATAACTTTGATAATTCCTTCACAAAGTTATGCCGTCCCAGATAAAAGCTTGCCCATTAAAAGTATGCCCCCACCAAGATAACTTTCAAAATGAATTATCAAAGTTACGTTTGACCCGATACTTACGCCTTATGGGCAGACTTGAGATAAAAGATGCCGGTCCCAGATAACTTTGATAATTCCTTCACAAAGTTACGCCGGTCCCAGATAAAAGTTTGCCCATTAAAAGATGCCCCACCCCAAGATAACTTCAGGAAGGAATTATCAAAGTTATACGGACCCAGCATACTTACGCTAAGTCCGCCCATAAGGTATGAGTATGCCGTCCAGATAAAATGTGTAATTCCTTAATGTTGTATGTTGTGCCAGATAAATAAATTTAAACCGCTTTGCGAATTTTTTTAAAATTTTGATCACGCGCTGGTTCGAACCCGAACCTATGTAGCCGCAAGTGGCCAAAATTTAAACATTTCAAATATGAAGGGCAAAATTTAAAGACCACCCCAAAAGAAGGGCAATTCGCAATTTTTTGCGCGGATTGTTCTTCAAAGGCGCTGGTCTTTCATTTTTGTCCCTCAAATTGCTTGTCTTTAATTTTTTCCCTTCGCTTAAAAATATAACCGAAAATTATCTTGAGATTCTGAGTTCGAACTCTCGCTCAGTTTAAAAAAAAAAAATTATAAGGCAAAACTTTCCAAAAAATCTGCCTTATGCGGCAGAGTTTGCCTTAAGGCATAACTAAAGTCTGTCTTATGCAGCAGAGTTTGCCTTAAAGCATAACTAAAGTCTGCCTTATGCGGCAGACGTTGCCTCAAGGCACAACTAAAAATCTATCTCATAAGGCAAAGTCTGTCGCATAAGACAGACTTTTCGCAAAGTCTTGCCATGCGATTTTTTTATTTTTATTTTATAACTAAATGGGGATTCGAATCCAAAACTTTAAAATATTTTAGGTAGGGGTGGGCGTTCAGTTTTTCGGTTCGGTTTTATCAAACTTCGGTTTGGCTATTTCGGGTTCAATTTTTTGAAGGTGGACACTGAACACCGAACCAAACTAGTTCGGTTTGGTTCTTTCGGTTTCGATTTTTTAAAGTTCGGTTCGGTTTCGGTTTTTTCAATTCGTTTTTTTTTATATGATATTAGAAGCGATTCCCTTGACACTAATTCATATTCTCAAAAGCAATAAAACATAAACCGATAAATTGAAATCAAAATCAAACAAACAGATATACAAGAATAGAAAACTATAACCATGATATAGGATTACTAGGTGTTATATACATACCGTAAAAATAATTAAGAAAACACATAAAGGACATACATTAATCCTAAAGACACATCCTAGTTGTCTTCCTTAACATATTTGATTTTTTCAACTGAAGTTGAAAATTAGGGATACAAATGCAAAAGAGGGCTTGTTACAATTGGGTTTTTTTGGCTGTAAATTTAATGGGCCTGGACTATTTTAATTTTTTTGGGTAATGTATTAAATTTCGGTGTGTGTTCGATTTTTCGGTTCGGTTTTATCAAACTTCGGTTCGCTTATTTTGCCGATTTTTTGAAGGTGATAAAACACCGAACCAAACTAGTTCGGTTCGGTTCGGTTTGTTGAAGTTTCGGTTCGATTTTTTGATTTTCGGTATTTATATCCAACCCTAATTTTAGGCGAACAGGAAAAATTAAAAACCTAACGGATAAAAATTAAAGACCACCCCCGAAGAAGGGAATCGTGCAAAATTGCCCAACGCAAGTTGCACGCCCATTGTGGGCCCATAGTACGACATTTTAAGGGTGTTTACCGTACAGAATCGTCCTTTTTCTAATTTCCAATTCACACATAAGCTTAATTAGGATTGCTTGAATTTTTTGGAGAAAATAATTTATTTTAAAAATTCTTTTTTGACCACATTCCAAGAAGAAGGTAAAAAAAAAAAAAAAAAAAACATATTTTAGTTGATGAAGATAAATAACAAACATATTAACTAGCTGTCACAATGAGTAACACTTCGTCTCGGTACATAATTTGAAGGGTCACTAACAAATAAAGACAAACAAGTTATAAAACGTAATATGATATTAGAAGAATTATTATATAATTATATTTAGACAAATTATCAGTCCTAGTAGTTTCCCTAAAAATGCGTTGCACTAGTGGCTCTTCAAGATTGTCAAACAATGACCTGCACTTAACAAGAATATTTCAATATTTATCATTTATCCCATGGAGCATAGAACATATTACCATGAGTCAGGTTCAATATACTGAGAGATGAACTCCCAGTTTTAAGTAATTTTTCAGTTTTTGAAGAAAAAAAAAGATCTTTCTCAATGCATATTTAAAAAAATCATTTGTCGTGAAAATTGACCAAACCCCAATACAAGAGATGAAAATAAATGGTATTGTGGATGCATAACTTGATTAGTACACAAATATGGACAGAATCAGACGGCTAACAAGTCAACTTAAGGGCAAAAAATTAAAGAGGTTGGCAAATAGCCTAATACAATAAGATTTTTGTACCCACAATTAAAAGTCTACTGATAATTAAAGATGGGATATATATGGTTTTCCACTTGAACACCAGTCGAATATCAGTAATCTAATAGGACCAATGCCAGCATCTGCTTCTTTGGTCTTATTGCTAATTGACTTTCTGAAGAAGAAAAAAAGAATTAAACCCATAGATATTTATGAATTTGCTCTATTTCTGTTTTGGGATTTTAGTTTTGGTCCCTCATTTGATATTGATCCTTGTGATATCTCACAAAGTATATTGAACCTTCAATTAACAAACATGTGTGTTTATTATTCCTCACATAGGAAATATGTTATATTTTACACTATTTTAAGACTATATTACTCTTATATTGAGTAATATTATATTAACATTGCACAATGGTAATTAAATACTGTCGTGGTTGATCATTTGGTAAATCTGTCCAATGTGTTTACTTCGATATTAGAATGAATAAATTCAAATTTTACTTAGTATATAATTGAGGGACAAAAATATTACTATATTATCCGTTTTGTTTTGTTCAAACTTTAATTTTACCTTCACTACGCCTAATAAGAAAAATTAGGTTGAAGCCTATTTTCTTAACATGGTATCATATTCAAACTTATTCGTATTCTCAGTTTATCCAATGTGTGACCTTCATTGCTTACACTTCAGACATCCAACTTCGAACTTCAGACATCCAACTTGGAGTAGGCGTTAATAAAGCGTCCCACACTGATTGAGAAAATAAATCGATATTTCCTTATATAATCAGCTTGAGCAATATATATTCACCTCATGAATTATACAAATATAATGTTTAGCCCCTACGTCCATTTCATACTTTCAGTTCCTTTCAACCTACTCATTTGTTTGTCTTTTTTTTATTTTTTTTATTCCAACTATGTCAACTTGAAGGAGAGAGTGGGAGATTTTGGGGATGGGGGGTGGGGGGAGGGATGGGTTGGGGGTGGGGTAGGGTAACTTTAGGCCTTAGGGGGGTAATATGTGGTTGGATTAGAAGACGTGGTCATTGAAACAGTTTTAGATGAGAAAACTATTCTACTGATTAAGACTTTACCTAATAAAATGCCATGGCTATGGTATTGTGATTATGAGAACATTAAATAATACATATAAGACATTTAGACTAAAGCTAAGGTCATATTCAGAATACAGTTGCTATAGAGCTTTGACCCCAGCAAACAGCCGATAAATTAAATATCCAAGTTGATTCAATACTCATACTTTATACATTTAAAGTTCTGTTGAATAGAGACTTCAGATGTCAAGTGACACAAAACAACAAACTGTGCTCAATACAATTATATTAAGGGATCATTTGGTTGGAGAGATTAAGAGAGTTGTTTTGATATAAAATTTTAGACGAAAGCTATCCTGGTTGAGAATATTAGCTAAGATTAGGATAAATTTTTAAAAAAATAGGATTATTTATCCTGATTATTAGCCCAATATTATAATCCTAATTATAATCTTAGGACAAATTGATTTGAACCAAACGACCACTTACTTTATTGTCCTGTTGAGTGATTTTTCCACTTCTTGGTGTACTTTTTCTAATTAAAATTTTCCCTTTTATTGACTTTAGACTTCGAATTCAAATTCAAGGAATTTAAATAATAGGGTTAAATATATGCCTGTTGGAACTTGCTAATTCAAAATATTAGATAGCGTCAGAGTGTTTATGTTGTACCGTATGGTGATTAAGCAAACATTAAGATTTAATTTAAATATTATTATTGCTCACTTAAGAAGTGATGCTAGTGTCTCCACGTTCCTGTTCATATTACTGCATCGAATTGTCAACAGAATATTAGTCATGGTTGCCATTTAATTAGTTAGTAGGCATGAGTTTACTATTAATACACGCACACACACGCCTTATTATATATTTTTCCACATGTAGTTGAGTTCTTTGCTTAACCTATGGTAGTTGGACTTCCTTGCCACTTATTACTACGATAAATTAACATAATTTGGTTTAGGGGTGTACATGGACCGAGTTGGTTCGGATTTTTTAAATATCAAATCAAACCAAATGTGTCGGGTTTTTTAATTTATAAACTAAACTAAACCAATATAATTCGGGTTTTTCAACTTCGGATTTTCTCGGGTTATTCGGTTTTTTCCGGGTTTTTTGAGTTTTTTTCCAAAAAAGTCTCCATACAAAACATATGACTTTTACTTCAAATATTTATTTAGTCCTAGTAAGATACAACTATATAACTAAGGTGTTTCTTAATAAAATAACACAAAATGTGAGATAAGTGATGACATCATATTAAAATATTCAACAAAAAAGATAATAAAATCGGTTAAAATAAGTATTGTTAATTAATAAGCCATAAAGAAATTGACTTTCTAGATACTAAGTTATACTAAAATAAGTACTGTTAATAAGTATTAATTACATGACAAAGAAAAACATTAAGCTATATATTTTTACGCTCTAAACCAATTTATGCAAAACTAAAGAACAGATATCCAACATTACTGTCATTCCTAGTGTTAGAATTGAAGTTCTTTTTTTAGCATTAGTGTTGAGTTGGTTTTGATTTGGACTTTATTTGAGCTACTAACATCCATGGGATATAAAACTTATTGGCATTCAAAATTCTAAATTCAAGCTTAAAATAATATAATAAAAGACAAAAAACTATGAAAGAATTTAGGAAATATTTACAAATTACATTACAAATAAATATTTTTATGTATAAAATATTTTAAAAATCGAATACACGTAATGTCGGGTCGGTGTGGTTCGGCTTCACTTTTTTTAGCAAAAATCAAACCAAACCAATTATGGTCGGGTTTTTTTTTTTTCCAACAACAAACCAAGTCAAACCAAACCACTAGTCGGGTGTTTTTCTCGATTTGATTCCGTTTATCGGTTTGGTGCGGTTAATTTGTCGGTTTACTTTGTACACCCCTAATTTGGTGTATGCATCAGTTCCGAATAAATATTTTTCCCATGTTTTAAGAGTATTTCTTTTCACACGAACTTCTCCTCTAACAAAAGAAACAAAGATATACTAAGTCGATAAATTTATGCAGATTTTGACAATAATCCTTTTGCAAATTTATCTACGAAAATTTTGTTACGACTTCTTCCTTTACATGACAAGATTAGTGGACTTCTCGTGATTACACCGGCACATAAAACAAACAGCAAGAAGTTGAGTACTAGGATCTTTTAGCCCTTTGATTTTTGAAAACCAGGGAATTATTATGGACAAGAAGTAGAATAATAGTACAAATAGTTAACTGAAATGTTGGAAAACGCGTAATGAGAATTTGAAGTCTTTAGTCCACTCTATATTACATGCACGAATGTTTACTGACTGAACAAGTGTATGAATAATAATAGCATTATATTATATTCTCTGTTGACTTCATTGACCTCGTTACACGTAACAAAGTCTCCTTTTTCTTCTCTTGGTCAAAATTTTGCCATGACTTTGATGACTTTAATTTCCTCCATATATATTCTTCATTTAGAATATTGGGACGACGTACACAAATTAAACGATAGTATAACATATGAGTAAATAAACAACTCCCTCTTGCAACTAATACTTTTAAAGGCTCGAATACTATTCTCTAGTTTCCGTAACCAATACTTTAGGTAATTGAAATCTTGAATTGGAAGTCACATTACCATTAATGGGCGTGAGGTAATAATTCCATATTGATTCGAATTAATCCATACGCTCCCATTTTTAATAAGATTCCGGCTAGAAGCATTATTGTGGTGATTTAGAATATAATGGATTGTGTCTAAAATTATGGTTAAAATAAATTCCTAAAAATAATATGTAACGCCTATGACGGACGGTAGACCGCTGGGCGATGAGAATTGGGCAAAGAGAAAGATGGCATAGACTTTCAGGCTGACAAGCTTTCAAAAAACTGATACATGTTACACCTATAAGGCGAATCCCATATCAGAATGCAAAAAGAAAATTGAAAGTTCTATAAGACATAGCACAAGTTCACATGATAAAGACACTTTTTGCACTTGATGATAACATAGCGCGAAATACAAATTCGTAATATCTGTTAGCCTAATAATACGTGTTATCGACTTGAACTGTGACAAAATAGCACTAATAAAAGTACTGGTGGTTAAGAATAGGCCAGATGTTCCTTAAACCCAAGAGGCTCTACCAGGCAATTGCAATCAAAGCAAAGCAACAAAATGGTATCTGCAAGTAGTAGTAGCTGAGAGTACAGCCATTGATAGTAATAGGTATGGATTTCGCCAAAAAATAAAGAAGAAAAGTACTACCTGTCTCAATTTATATGATAGTGTTTGACCGATTACACAGTTAAAGAAAAAAGGAATTTATTTTAGAACGTGTAATTTTAAACTG
This sequence comes from Lycium ferocissimum, assembly GCF_029784015.1. Classification (NCBI taxonomy): domain Eukaryota; kingdom Viridiplantae; phylum Streptophyta; class Magnoliopsida; order Solanales; family Solanaceae; genus Lycium; species Lycium ferocissimum. The sequence continues at coordinate 25,610,653 of NC_081349.1, read as the reverse complement.
TCTTAATAATTGTGTGTGATTATAAAAGCTCTTCATTAAGAGTAAAGAGATTTTTTTTTCCATATTTTTAAGATATTTTAAAAAAAAAAAAATGTATCACATAAAATAAAAAGATATGGATTGACCCTATATGATGGAAGCTTATCTGCCAGCGAAAGAAACAATTAAGAAATCCAACAGTAGCTACATATAGTGCAGATTTGTCCAATAACAACAAACCCCCAAGTGGCTAATTGATTTTGACTTGATAACCGACGCCTTCGTATGCTATGTCGGCAATACAAAAAAGGGAAAAGGGTCAAAAATAACCCCATTTTGAAAAAATAAAAATATCCTCCAACTTATTTTTGGGTGAAAATCAATCTCAAATCAAAGTTTTCAAATATCATCTTATAATTAAATTATCCTCCAAAATAATAAATCATTTTTAAATTCGCCCATCATTTAAATTCGACAATCTTTCTCCTAAATAATTACCCATAAGATAATGTTTTATTCCCCCAATACGTAGGTTTGAAGTTTGAGGAATTGGGGGAATAAGTGAGATCTTGTACTTATTATTTAGTTGGGTTGGGTTTAAATGATGGAGCGGTTTAAAAATGATTTGGCAGTTATTTTTGTGGATATATTTCCATCAAGACAGGGGTATATTTGAAAACTTTAAAGATGAGAGGGGTATTTTTGACCAAAAATAAATTCGGAGGATATTTTTAGCCCTTTTTCTAAAGTAGAGGGGTATTTTTGACCCTTTTCCCTACAAAAAATAATAGGCGTCTCATTCTTAACTACATATTTCGAATTATATATAGATATGAAAAAAATCCATCTACTTAGCACGGATATAAATTAATCGGGTTAATAAACTTAGAGTATTAAATTAAACTAAAGAAAAAGTACACTTATCATGTATGATACCTATTGTTATCTTTTAGGTGCATAACTTGATTATGCTAAAACTCTTTTATAATGTCATAAGAGTATATATATTTGGTAAATTTCTTAATATATATATTGGGTCCAGATAAAAGTTATTGGATTCTCGTGAAATCACTTGTTATAAAGTAAATCTGCCTCAGTGTCGTGGAGTAGTAATTATCTTTTCAATTTTAATAAGAGGTTTCGAGTCCTTAAAATGAAATAACCTTTGGTATGAGAGGGTTTATGCTGCAAAGTAAGACTTTCCGCCTGGATCTGAATTAATCGAACCTTAAAATGAATACCCATCGTGGGATGGAACCAAAAATAGAGTACATGTTGTCTTCAGGTCACGCATTTAATTCCCTGGTCCCATCTTTAATTAGTTGGACAATTCCCTTGGGATATTCTATCCATCATGTCTTTGATTTTATCCGTGTGATGACTCTAATTTCCAATGTTGAATAATCTGCTCTACCGAATTTTCGTCCTCTTTTTGGGTGGGTTTATTTTTTGAAGTGGGTCGGTTCATTTTGGGATGGGTCGGGTTTAAGTTGATAATTTTAAATTGTGGAAAAAAAAATATCCACATGGGATAATAATGTAGGACAAGTAGAATAAACAGTTGAGTGGTAAATATGACCCCAAAGTAGAATTGTCAGGGTAAATATATCAAAAAAAATATAACGAAGGGTAAATATAACCCTTTTCCAAGAATACAAGGGCAAATATGACCCTTTTCCGTATTTATAATACACCAAATTTCATCTCGACATTCAATAAATTCAGTCTAAGCACACAATTATTACAAGAAGAAAGACTGAACATGAATAGTATCTTCTTTTTTTTTAATTAATAAAAAAACATGAATAGTATCAACATGATTTGGACATGATTATCTCGTCGTTTAACACTTTTAAAGTCTTTTGGACCTGTATCTATATGAGATTAGTAATGTTTGAAATGGAGATAGAGTGTGCCAATTGATATCTCTACATATGTAGACTAGGTAGTATTCAATGGACCAACTACATTAATTAACTTTCATATTATCACATTAGTAATATCATGGCTGCTGGGCAAGTATTACGCGCACAAATCATGAAAGGAACCATAATAATAATAATAATAATAATAATAATAATAATAATAATAATAATAATAATAATAATAAACAGTAAAATTATGAATTGCTTAAACATATGTTAAATTGAAAAATATCTGTCTAATTTACATTAGGGGGTAACGGAGGTCAATAACAATTGAGAAGCTTTTACTATAAAACTCTAGTCTTTCATAGACCTAATTGACCAAGTCTAAAGTTTATGTGAAATCTTAGTTGTAAATCATGTTACTATCTGCACTCTTGAATAAGGCTTACAAAGTCAATGAAGTCCAATAATAGAGCTATTAGTGATTATGGTTCAAATTGAACACTAAATAAAATATTGTGATTTTTCCATTTGATGAAGTCTTTGGAGCGAAGTTATCAAGTATTGATCTCTTGATTGAGCTTGTGTAGGTAAATGTTGCGTGAATAAGGTCTATAATAATACATAGGACGAGGGCGCTTCTCATTTCCTACTAGCTAGTTATGTTCGACAGAAAATTAAGATCACTAAAGCTAGTGGAAAGTGATTAAATAAAACATTGGTTCGTATTGCTTTAGAATCTCACGCTTTATTACGCCCGAAAAAAAAATAGTTGCATCAATAAAAAGATAATAGACATCTTTAAAATAGTTAAGGTGTCCGCAAGTTAACTCAAACTGTCGCTATAGGCAGGGGATATATCATAAGTTGCTGACCAATAGTATCATTAGTGTGGCATACAGGTTGGTTACATAGGTCCCAATAAAATTGAGTAGTTGACCAATGGAATTGTGCACTGTGGTCAACAAATGCAACTTCAAATATTTAATAGGAGTGTTATTAAAACTATAGTGCATGAAGAAGTTTCCTCACAACTTGCATGCATTGGGCCTAACTCTTAATATGAGGCTGGACTTAGTAAACACATACCTATTTTGTTTGTTTGCACTTTGCACTTTCTTTCAAACAAATTCCTTGTGCCAGCCTGGTTTTCATTTCTGTGTGTTTCATTTGGTTTTGACTTTACTTGTTTCTTTTATTTTTTAAAAATATGTCAAGTGTCAACATATCTGATTTCTCACAGCTGGAGAGAATCTTCAAATTAATCTAAACTTTAGGTATTATGTGATGTAAGATTTTCAACAGTTATAAATTTAGGATTACTAGTATTTTTAGTCCCACAATTAGTGAAATTATGATCTTTGTTATTGGGATATTTTACTATATTTATCCTTCAATTAATTAAAATGTGCACTTTTTGATCCCTTTGTTTGGGAATATTCACAAAGTTACCGTATAACGTTCTACACTTAATTACAAATGTGTTGTGTTATGTTAAGCTTGTATTGTTATATTACTTCATATGTGACGGTAATATAGTTCTAAAGTAGTCCATATATAAAATATTTCCCAGTGTTTTAAAAGGCGTTTTCGGGGGCGAGTACAGGGCGGCGTACCAAAAATGCCTGTGGGCGATGGAGTCGGGGAGCTAAATCCCTAAAGGCGTACGCCCAGTTCGGGCGTACGCCACGGCGTTTGGGCGAGTTTTTTTTGTTGGGGCGTGTTGGGGCGTATTTGGTTAAAACTTCTTCAAACTAAAATGAAATTTGTTAAATAAGTCCTTAATATAATGCCCAAATTCTCAAAAGTCAACAAGTAATTACTCAAATGTTTTAAAAAGGAACTGAAGCATTAGATTTAAAAGTCAAGACCTTTTTTGATTGCTAGAATGCCTAATATATATTCTTTTCCAATTATTTATCTTGTCTTCTACTATCTCAAAAAAGTAACGATCAGTCACTTGTACTTATAAGTAGCGTATAATAGATCGTTCTAAAAAAAACTAATTAGAACATATATGCTCCACCCCAAAAAAAAACTAATTAGAACATATATCTTTTCCCCATAAAAAAACTAATTAGAACAATCTATTTTATACATATATATATAATATATATATATATATATATATATATATATATATATATATATATATATATATATATAAAATAAGTGATATATATTATATATCACTTATTTATAGTTTTCTTCAAATTTTTACGCTATTTCACCTATTTAAAAGTATTTATTATAATTATATCATTTTATAAAATACTAAAAATTAAAACCCCGTGTACTACGCCCCGTGCATAAGACTACGCCTCACCGACGACGTAAACGCCCCGCCTTACGCCTTCGCCTTTTAAAACATTGATATTTCCTACATAAAAAGACAAAAAATACACATCTTAACCAACTAAAAGTAAATGTGTTAATTAAGTCAGTACATAACAACGATCAAAATTACAATTACCAATAACTGGACCAAATATGATATTAATTATGCCTATATTTTTATTTTATTGTCTCTGGATAAAACTTGGATTCTTCTTTATCACCATAAGATTGTTTAGCCCACTTAATTCCTTTTGTTGCCCGTACTACACTACTAGTATTCAATTATTACTAGGGCTCTTAAAGTTCAACTACAAAGTGTGAATAGAATAAAGCTAGAAAAATCCTTTGAATCCTTATCAAACTCCCCTGTGTCTGCCCAAAAGGATTGCAATTTCTAATTGTAGTTTAAAGAGAATAAAAAAGAAAAAGATGAGGATCTTAAAATGACAATATACATTGAAACTTTCAAGACCTTCTCTCATTATCAAAAGTGGAAACACTAAATCTAGAAGCCTATTTTCGTAAAAAATAGAAATTTATCTTGACCTGCGTAACTAATTAATCTACTTACGAATGTTTAAATATTTCTCTCTCCGTTTTAGTTTAGTGCCATATATTTTTTCAGTTCGTATTTAAAAGAATATTTATTTTCTAATTTAAAATATTTTCAATTTTAAAATTTCTATTTTATCCATGATGATTTTTTTTTATAAGAATGGCATGACATATTTAAGTAGTGATCACTAAGCGAATTAAAAATATAAAGAATACATGAAAAAGTTAGGTTTATATAGTGTAATTTTTCAGGGAAGGGAGAAGAACCCGTCTCTCCGCCGTTGTATTCGAGAACACAAGATTTAAAGGACAGTTATACACATCTATAGTTTAGACTATATGATTCAAAAATCTTATTGTATTAATATTCTTAATTTTCGTGACGTATCAAACTAAAACACATAAAATGACATGGAGAGAGTACTTAAATACAAGATTTAAATACTTTAAGCAAAAAAAAAAAAGGAAGAGAGTATAGTACTTAAAACAAGAAAACAACAACTAAACTCTCCTCGAAAACACATTTGAGATTAATTAAGAATCAAAGTCAATGAGTTCATATTAGAGGAGAGCAAAGAACAGAGCCAACATGGGAAATAGGAAATAACTGTATTTTTTTAATTAAATCACTTGATTGAAATAAGTAATCAAGGTATCTAAACTGATGATGTATTAATTAATTAAGTAGCCCAGCTAGTGTAAACTGTGTAATCCCCCACATGGGTTCATCAGAAAGAGAAGAAATCAAGGTGCAGTCAAAGATCAACGCATATCATCTAATATTTTGTCACATTATTTTAGTTGTTTTTTTTCTACAAATATATTTTGTTTTATAGGGAATTAATTAGGTCTCTGTTGATTGCGTGTGAACGTGTTTCGAGAAAACTAGTTGAAAGACAGAATAATGCGCTGTTAGTGACGCGGCAGATTCACTCGAAAACATTTTCTATATGTTTTAAGATAAAGACACCTAAATTATTAAATTTGTGTCATTTCGTTTAACACGTAATAAAAAGTTTTCTAGATAAGAGTGTTATTCTTTCAAAATTCCTATATTTTGCACCTTTTTCATAGCATAAGAGGGTTATAATAAGATATTATATGTATAGCTTCTTATTTGATATTAAAAGCTAGATAGGTTACCTGCTACGACAGATAAATGTTGTTTGATGCTGTAATTTTTTATATATACTAAAGGTATATATAATTAAATTCTATAACGTATTCGAAGAATTTCAAGTCAAAATGGTGGTGCTTGAATCATACATGTAACTCTCGGGTAGCTATTATAATATTCCACCAGCATAGGTATCAGGTAATTTCGTTCATTAAAACTTAGTTGGATAAAAATAATTCACCTGTTATTTTTTGTTTCAACTCAATTTGAACTCTCTTTTGAATTAGTTGTATTAGTTAACTAGATATTCCATTGAGTAAATTCTTTTTGCCTGACATCAAGATCAACTACCAACTTATTTTCGATAAGAAATTATTTTTTTAGTGCGACATCAAGATCAATTGATACCTTTTTTAATCCTTCGTCATCTCATACTAGTCATACGTATAAAGCAAAGATAAAAATTCTATCTTTACAAATATAAAATATGCTTTCTTTTTGTCATTGAATTCAACTTCGGATAACTGATCATCAAAACATATAAACTCCCAAATAATTAGGCAAAGGAAAAAATAAAATAAAAAGATACAAATCAAATATTCCAAGTCGTCATCAAAGTCTAACACTCTTTTTATTATTTAAAGAATCGCATGACAAGATACAGGTTGTATAAAAAAGTCGATGAGCTTGATCAAGATTTGGCTTTTACATTTTTTTAGTCATATATTAAGTCATCTCCAACTGAAAAATCAAAACCCATTGGGAGTTAAAAAGTGATTAATTATCAAAATTATTTAATCCATTTGGATAATTACAAAGACTAAACAGGCCAATGAAAAGAAGATATTGTTGAACCAAAGAAAAAAAGAATATGATCTGGATAGCTAATTATATACAATAATATATATGGTAATCAATTAGCTGGTTAACACTTACGTGGAGTGAGGAGAAGGGAAAGGGAGATTAATGAAAATCAAAAGAGATAATTATGATGAGACATAAGTAAAGAATGTGTGTTTTTTGCTATTGATGATAATGATGGCATTAATTAAACAAGAAAAAGAACAAAGTATGAGTAGAGGTACACCGAACTAATCTCACGTGTTATCTTGTTATTTAGAAGTAAATAATTGGTGACGCATTAATATTAATTGTTTTTAATATAAGATCGGAGATAAGGATTAAGTGATTATAGAGAGTAATCACCATGTTTAGTGAGATTATTAACGTGCTCAAAACAAACTAACTTAACCTCTAGTGGGATCACACATAATAAGTGAATATATGCACCGAATCAAAATTTTTGACGTGCAGATAAAATGGTGATGTAGTTTAATTTTATCAGCATACAATTAGACCCTACCATTAACTTTTATTATGTAAAGAGTGAGCCCATTTGTGGAAAGTTGATTTTCATAAGATAGCAACAATACATGTTTTAGTAGTATTCCGAACAATAAATTTCTTTATCGAAGAGAAAAGTCATAATCATTTTATCAAAATCTTTTTTTTTTATTTTTTTTTATTTCATTGATTTATGTCGTTAATTGAGTTTTGGTCGATTAGGATGAAATTTCTTAAAAACATTTTTCTGCTTTAAACTATCCCGAATATTTCCTGTAAGAATTTCAAATTAACGAGTTTGTTTGAACTCATCAATTTGGTTACACACTTCAAGAATATCTGGACCACTATTTCTTGATCGTTCTGTTTTTTCTACCTTTAAAACATTTTCCGTAAGTTATTGATCTTTCCCGATTATCCTATATTTGTTGATCTCTATCGGTGCCCAATCCTGCTAACATTGTGTTTTAGAGTTAATCAGGTGGCCTCCAAAAGATTAAGTTGAGATGTGAGAATAACGTTCACTACTTTTTCAGCCATGCATATATCAAGAGAGAGAGGAGCACAAAAAGACGCAGATAAGGTTGAGTAATAAGGAGAGATGGATCTAAAATTTGAAATGAATACTTAGTAGCAACACTTTACTATTTTGTATTTTGTGACGAAGTAAAAATACTTTTCTTGTGTGTATATCTAAATATAATTTTTTTTTTATATTCTTTCGAATTACATGTGTTACACGGAGGTTGTTTGGGGAAGTGGGGAGTTGTAAAGTTAGGCAGACAATTATATATTTGTGATAAGGTTATGAATCATATGAAGTTTAATAAGTAATAATAATGGTATAATAATATGGAGTGATGAAATCAAGAACCTTGTGATATCTCATGAGATAACGCATACTTTCTGTAACTTTATTTCGTGCATAATTTCCTACTAGGACTAGGTACATGCATGGAACTTGAACTAAGATAATTATTAGTAGTACTAATAATACGTGGGGTAAATTCTTGGAATTTGGACAAAAAAATATACTACTATCGTTTACTGTTAGCTGTTCGACGTGTGCATGGGGATGATCAAATGAGTTATAAGGTACTTAATTAAATTAGATGGAAAATTTGTGCTTTTACTCCCTCAAATTTGATAAGTTTTGATATTGGTCCTTGTGATTATGATTATCATATTTAACCTTCATTTAATTAATTTATATGCTTTTGATTCTTTTGACAGTAAATCTTCACAAATTTAACGAATTATTACGTTACAAACTATTTGATTATCGATGAATTGTGATAAAAGTTGTACTATTACATCATACCTTGATAGTAAAATAATTATAGAAATAGTCTAAACATCATATACTTCCAATATAAAGGGACCAAATTAAAAACATACATCTTAGTTAGTTAAACATTCAATGTGCTTAACCGAATAATATAAGAACTAACTCAAATTTGTCAATAAATTAAAGGACCAAATGCGCAATTATCGTAATCAGGATCAATACTCCCTCCATTCACTTTTACTTGTCACGTTTTGACTTTTCACGGTGTTTTAAGAAACAATGATTAAGATAGGTATTTTACCATAATATCCCTATTAAATGGTGTGTCATTGTACTGGAGTTGGGAAAATGATTTGAAAAGAGTAATAAATGCTAAAGGTAAAACATGAATTCTTTTTTTTGTCTTACCTTGATATGTGAAAATTGACAAGTGAAAATGAAAATTTATAAAGGAAATAGTGGACAATTAAAAGTGAACTGAGGGAGTAGTTTTCTACTTTTACTTCTATTACCATTTTGCTATTATTTTGCCGTAACATTTCGAATTAAGATTTTGTGGAAAGTGCCGCTAGCTAATTACTTCATTTAATTATTAGATAGAATAGTCCTCATCTAGTTAAGTAAATTCAATCATTTTCAATAGCCGAATTAGTCCAATTATTACGTCGTCACTTGCCATAGGCATAATAACAAGTAACTAACAATATAGGTAATTTTGGTGGAGATAACCATATATAAAGGTAAATATGCAAAATTATAGTTGAAGAAATTGGAAATAATTCAATTTACAAATGAAAGCTAGTTTATTTAGACTTTAGTCAATGCTTTATCAAAAATGAGCTATTCAATGATCTCATCTTATAACTATATATTTTTTTGATTTATTTATTTTTGTTTTTTTTTTCTTTCATGGGAGACAGAGTCAAGGTAATATTACAAGTCTAACAGCAAGCAAGAGAAATGCATTTTAGTACTATTGCATAATGCCTATTCCATCATAATGCTCTCATGTGACAAACCAACATATCTATTCATATGTTCCCACTTGTAAGGAATGTCAATTTCGTAATTAAAATGCCTACATCAAATTTCAAAAAAGCTAATAAAAAATACAACTTGTCCGTATCATTACTCATACTATAACGTACATATACGGTCTTTCAAAATCAGCCCACATGCAATTAATTGATTAACCATTTTTCTTATTTGATAGAATAAATCACTCAATGTACATCGAAAATCCAAAATGTTGACTATCGAATCAAACACAAATTAGAAAGAAAAAAAAATTTAAAAAAGGATTATTAATCATATGCATGGTTGGTTAGGTTGTTGTCCTCGATTACATGGGTCTACCACAGATAATGTAACAAATATTTATAAATAAGGTCATTTATAATAGGCGGAGTTAGGATCCTGTGTGGGTTCTAATTTTAAAAGACACAACCTCAAGTGTATTGGAATTTATATTTAATTTTTTGACACATTTACTAGATTTTGGAATACAACAACAACATACAAGGGTGAAATCTCACATAGATATGTTTCGGAGAGGGTAGAATATACCATCTTATCCTATCTCTATCTTGGAGAGAGTTGTTTCCAGTAGACTCTTGGCACAAGGACAAGCAATTCGTGAAATAAAGCTATTAAATTCAGTCGAACCTATGTGATATATTACCTCTGCTCCTATAAGTTAAAAGATAAATGCAACTAAATCTCTGTAATAAACATTAATTGTTAAAAATAGTAACATATACATTCATCGGTAAAATTACAATGTTTGTGTAAAAAAAATATACTTTACACTAATAGTTTATATACTCCCTATGTTTAAATTTGTTTGTCTTACTTTCCTTTTTAATCCGTTTAAGAAAAGAATGCCTCTTCATTCTTTAACAACTCTTTAAAATGTCTCTTCCTTCTTTAACAACTCGTTAAATTCAACTTTTCGCATTGTGTATTTAAAACCAAAAGATTAAAGGTGTTTTGGTATATTTTACGTATCTTTAATTTAAGATCACAAAATTGAAAAGTTTTCTTTACTTTCTTAAATTTCGTGTCAAATTAAAACTAAACAAATAAGTTGAAATGGTAGGAGTAACTTAAATCAAATAATATAATGACATAATAGGATAAGTTAAGTTAGGTACAAATTTAGGTCCTGTTTGGAAAGCCACCTGGTAATTGGAATTGGTGTAATTACTAGGGTAGTAATTACACAGTAGTGTAATTACAACGACCTGTTTGTTTGTCATAATGTAATTACAATGTTATTACAAGCATGCTGTTTGGTTGCACAAGTGTAATTACACAGTCAGTTTAATTTAAAAATAAAATTTAATTATAAAAATTTAAAATTAATATTTAAAAAATATTGCCTTTATAAATGATATTAAATTAGTTATTTAATAACACATTGTTTCTTGAAAATATATTAATTAATAATTATATATTTGTAACTAATATTGTAACAAAAATAATTGATATATATTTTTCAAATTAATATTTAATTTTAATTAATTATAAAACTTAAAAGAAGACTTTTTTGTGAGAACGTCATGGATTAGATGTTTGACAAAAAAATAATATTAATAAATATAATGCCATAACATTATTCAAATGTTTGACACAAAATATCCATCAAATGTAAGTGAAAAATAAACAACATGCAATGTGAAGGCAAATAAATTAAAGTTGGAAATATAACCTAAATTCAAAATCCAAAAGAAAAAGTTCAACATAATACTCTTATGTCAAATTTCAATATTGCATAAGTAAGTTCCAACGTAACTTAAGTAAATAATTCAAAAGAAAGGAAAAATATAAGTTTATAACCTCATTCACAACGAAATTCTACTTTAATAACGTCACTCGTTATATGTCAAGTTTGTTAATGACTCATTCTTTCCAATGTTAAGAGGTGTAGTTTCAAATATTAGAATAATAACACGGTTATGCTAAATGAATAAAATAAAAAAATACCAAAGAATTACATGGAACGCCAAGAAGTAAAGGAATGAAAAGAAAAGAAAATGAAAAATAAATAATATAAAAAGAAAAATACATTTTAAAAAATTAAAATAATTAAAAAGTAAAAATAAAAAAGAAATTAAAATAATAGAAATAAAAAAATTAAAAATCAAAAAAATTAAAATAATAGAAATAAAAAATAAATTAAAGAAAAAAATAAACAAACTAAAAAGTAACCCTGTAATTACAGGGTGTAATTACACCCAATTATCAACCCCCCCACCCCCCTCTTGAGAATTGGAGAGTGTAATTACACCCTGTCAATTACACCCAATTCCCACCTAACCGTATAATTACTTGGTTAAACAAATAGGCCAAACTCTGTAATTACACCCAATTCCAATTACCTGGGTGGCTTTCCAAACAGGCCCTTAGGATAAACAAGCGAATCTAGAAATGGGACCAACATAACAAACTGAAAAGCAAAGAGCCAATGCTGAAAAGGCCTAAAAACCCAAATATTTAACGCGCTATTTTTATCACACTAATGGGCCCATTTGTAGGCCCATACAGTGACCCTAAGGACTCTTTCCGTACATAATCAACTATTTTAATAATCCCCACCAATCATATTCTTCTATTTTTCAAGCACATTACAAGAATTGAAAATCTTAGCAACAAGATTATTAGCAGCCCACGGGAAAAACTCGTATTATTATTATATTTTCAATGTCATCTCATCGAAACCACCAAATAATAATACCATATTGATTAATAAATAATTTTTAAAAATAGTTTAATGACTATTAATATACTAACTACTTTAAAAGCGCCAATATGCCATCGAACTATCAATTACCATTTATCTTGATTCGGCAATAGTTGGCTTTATTTATCTTCGAATCATCAATGTACTCATCCACGCCATTTTTCATTAACGCAGTTTTACAATACCGGAAGATATGATACTTTGAGCTCCGATTAGTAGTTCATGTCGCTTTAATTAAACCAACACGTATTTATGGGTTGGGGTTTAGTTTAATTTGGATTTAATTTGTGCGGTTAATTAAACGACGTGGTATAATCGTGGCATTTCAAGTCATATATCCTAATCAAATCGAACATTGGAAAATGGCATGGATGAGCCTATTCGATATTTAATAAGATAAATGAACAAACTATTGACGAGTGGCATAAATGAATATTCACGATAGTTCGATGTATTTTCCGCTTCAACTATGTACTCAAGTCATTTTCCTTTTGAACTCTTATATCTTTTTTCATTTTCCTTTGAGATTAAACAACATATATACAATGATCAAATGCTAACCTAGCTTGCTAGAAAATCCAAGTTATATTATGATATGATTCATGAACTGGATTGTTAGATATTTGAGTTTAACATACTGGAGTACGGTAAAGAACTCAAAATTTGATCCTCTGTGTGTCTATTTCACTTGTAAATATTGACTCTCTCTCACCCACAGGTGTCATAAAGAAAAGCAGGATTTCAAGTAGGTGGTATCCCTATTGCATGTCTAAAAGAAAACATAATCTATTACAAGTAGATGAAAAGATAAAAAGGAGAAAAAACCAGAAAAACAAAAGAGAAAAAAGTACAAGAGAACAAGGTCCCCTATTTGCAAAACAAGGGGAAAACTCCCACTTGAGGATTAGGCTGGGGCGATAGACAAGGACGTTGTCAATGTTGGATCAAAAAATTATTGAAATGATTGAGATTTTTTTTTTTTTTTTTTTTTTTTTTTGTGATCATAGATGCTAAGAAGGTTGAAGTTGAACCTAGCCAATAAAGACAAAGTGAAGATGGGAAGGACCAATCAATTCATGCCAGGTAAGAAATTATGGGAAAATTCTCGGGGTTGGATGGATTTTTGTCTTTAAGTCCATCAATCCTCCCTACCTTTCAAACATTGGCCCATGACACCCCATCCTATTGGAAGCTCAAGCTTAGAAAAATAGAAGTAAAAAAATAAACAGAAGTGCCAATTAATGATGGTACTAATAACAATAATAATAATAATAATAATAAATAATTATTGTTTTTATTATTATTTCATCATAAAAGAATTACAAGGAATCAGATACAATATGAAATTGGACATTAATTTCGTTTTTTAAAAATACAATTTATATATTTAAAAATTATAAAAAAATACTATAAATAATAATTCTTATAATTTAAAATATTAAAATCCTTGAAAACTTTGGTAAGGAAAATTTATTTGCCTCACCAAATAATAATAGTGCTATTTTAAAAAACGGGTGGAGTCACTATAATTCAAACGCTCGGCATATTCGGAGTAGTAGGGCAGTGAATTTCGAATACTCAGCATATCCGGAGTAATTAGCTAGTAAGTTTCAGCTATTAAATGTCTAAAACAAAACAAAAACTATCTATTCATCAATTTCTTTTTATCTTATTTGATGCTGATACATCATGAATATCTATTGCTTTTTGTTGCTTTTAATACACCAATTGCAATCCAGATAAACATGAAAGAATAAGTAAAAATAAAAAAAGGGATGCTCAATGCCATGCTTATGGTCCTGAGTAGCAGCAAAATTCAGGGGGGATGAACTTACCAATTACACAAGGTCCACAGTCATGTGAACCCCATCAACTTGTTCATTTATCTATTACCCCACCTCACATAAGCAGCCCACAACCTAATACATACATACATGCATGATACACATTTCAAATATATACATACTCTCATCCCTACCCCTTTCAAGAACCCCACCCCAACCCCACAACATATACATACATACTACCTCATGCACCGGCATCGTAGATATATACTTTTACGGTATCAGTATAATTTAACTTAATATAGCAAATTATTTACCATTTTTATCAAATTATTTGTGCTTCCTGATAAGCAACCTGATTGTATGAATATTCATTATACCATCTGTCTGTATAATATAAATTTACCCCTACCACCTTCAAGATCTCCACCCCCACCCCATAACGTATACGTACATATTATTGTGGATATATACATTTAGAGTAAATATTTTTACAAGTATATTTTAATTTATTATAGCATAGTAATTATTATCATTATCAGGTAGTCTATTTATTATGGATAAGTGATGTGATTTTTTGAATATTTTTTACTTCGTGAGTGTATATAGGTTTAAACCCCATAAGATTTAAAATAAACTTACCCCTTAGCATGCCCCATAGTAATTTGGACATATACCACTAAAAGCCCTCCCCCACTTTCCCACCAATGAATCTTCCTAGTTCCTTACCATCTTCTACTCTTTGTGTTGACCCATAATATATACCCACATCTCCATATCTTCAAAGAATTAGTATTTTATACTTATTTTCTTTGTCATAGAAAAATAATCTTTATTGCACACAAAAAATGGGGTAGACTTTCCTATATATATCGAACTCTTTCCATATCAACAACCCAATTCATACTCTTCAAACTCTCTCTTCTCCTAACTTCTTACTACACAACCAATTCTTGAACTTCTTCTTCCTTCTAATTTTCCTTTCTCATCAAACAAAACAACACAAAAAGAAAAAGAAAAAAATGGAAGGTAGTAGCAGCATAGATCAAGAGAGCACAACCAGTGACACTCTCTCCATTGCTCCGGCGACATCATCGTCAACGACTTTACCGGTGACGATGAATAAGTCGCCGGAAAGTCTTTGCCGGATGGGAAGTGGAACAAGTGTGATAATTGATGCTGAAAATGGTGTTGAGGCTGAATCAAGAAAGCTCCCATCTTCAAGGTACAAAGGTGTGGTCCCACAACCAAATGGTCGCTGGGGTGCACAAATCTATGAGAAGCACCAAAGGGTTTGGTTAGGCACATTCAACGAGGAAAATGAAGCAGCAAGGGCTTATGACGTCGCGGCCCAGAGGTTCAGGGGCCGCGATGCTGTAACTAATTTCAAGCCCTTGCTTGAAAATCAAGAAAGCGATGACGTGGAGATTGCTTTCTTGAACTCGCATTCCAAGGCGGAAATCGTTGACATGCTACGTAAACACACGTATATTGATGAACTTGAACAAAGCAAGAAATTATTTGGATTGACTAAAGATGGTATGATAAAAGGAAAAGATGGACTTTTTAGTATGAGTTCATTTTTTGGTAACAATATTGACAAAGTCAACAACAAAGCGCGTGAACAGCTATTTGAAAAAGCTGTTACACCAAGTGATGTTGGGAAACTCAATAGGCTTGTGATTCCAAAACAACATGCTGAGAAACATTTTCCATTGCAAAATGGAAATACTTCAAAAGGGGTTCTGTTGAATTTTGAAGATTTGAATGGGAAAGTTTGGAGGTTTAGATATTCCTACTGGAATAGTAGCCAAAGTTACGTTTTAACAAAAGGGTGGAGTCGCTTTGTTAAGGAGAAAAACTTGAAGGCGGGCGATATTGTGAGTTTCCAGCTATCCACGAGCGGAGATAAGCAATTGTACATTGATTTCAAGGCAAGAAATGTGGCCCCCACAAGTGCAGTCGTTATTAATCAAGTTCAAGTTCCACAAGTAGAGATGGTGAGATTATTCGGAGTTAATATATGCAAGGTACCAACAACTATAAGCAATGTTATTGTTACTGATAATAATAACACCAATAACAATAATATGACTAGTTGCGGTGGGGGCAAAAGGAGGATGGAGATGGAATTGTTGACATTTGAGTCATGTAGGAAGAAACAAAGGGTCATTATTGATGCCTTGTAACATGATGTAGTTGTAGTAGTAACTTTTCCCTTTTTGTAATCTTTTTTCACTTTTTTTTGTACTTTTTCAATTTTTTTTTTTTTTTTTTTTTTTTAGAAGTTGCAAGTTGCAAAAAACTTCCAATTGTATATTAGTATTAGAGAAGAAGAGATGGCTCAAAAGTGAGCTATCTTAGGTGAAATGAAAAACAAAGAAGGAAATGAAAAACAAGAAATGTGAGTCTCTTCTTTTCAAGATTTGAACTCTTGTTTATTCTTATTGTTCTTTGTGTTTTATGTTTTGTGCATCGTCGAGTTTATAATATATATATATATATATATATATATATATAGTCATATCACTTACAAAGTAATTACAAATAAAATTCAATAATTAATATTAATTGATATCGGGTAAATATATTAACTGAATTGCCATGAGACAATATTAATAGCGTGAAAAAAATGTTCTTTTAAGTGTTTTATAAAAGTTTGGCAAATTTCATGATTCCATATTTTTTGGGAGTATTGTTGCTTTCAAAAATATCTGTATGTTGCATATACATGTACCTGATCCTCTTTCTAGCTTTCTCTTTCTTCACACACAGAAACATATGTTAATTATAAGTTTATAATAAGAATCTTATTTTTTTTTAATAACAAGGCTGTGGGTCATTGAGCCAGTGGGTGATTTGTGTATAGACAAAAAGGGGGATTCGAGCAGTTTCATTCCATTTGATATTACATGTTCATACACAACTTTCGACCAACTAGAACTATCTGTATACGATTTTGAAAAACAAAAGATAAAAGTTGTGTAGGTTACAACTCATCTGCTATAATATCATAATATGATATTATCATGTTGATCTTAGATTTGGGAATCTATTTGAGGGATAATTTTCTCCTATGGTGGGCTACAAAGATCAACAAAAATAGAAAGAGGAAGTGGAATTATATTGTAGCTTCTGGTCTCTGGATAAGGAGATGAGATATTAGATTGATAATCTATATATTTGAGTTTCACAGGGCCCATTATCAGTTTATCACAATTACGTTGTGTCTAGAAGGGTATTTTAGACAAACTTTGATTTTAGTCGTTGTGATATTTTGCTAAGCACTGCTTTCAGTTAATTGAAACATACACTTTTGATCCCTTTCCTATAGCTTGTAGGACATTTGATTTCTACTGATTTTAGGGTCTTTCGCAACCTATAGATAAATGGTTTTTTTGCCTAATTAACTAGGCATCCTGTAAATACATCTTTCATTGTGATTAATAAGAGTTAGTGATGATTGTGGTTTTCTTTCCTTTGTGGGTTTTCACGTTAAAATTGTGTGTTCTTCTACTTCATTATCAATGATTAAATTCTTGTTGTCTCATAACAAGTTAAAGGGTCAATTTTCGAGATTTACTGTGTGTCACGCAATTATGGCCACCAATCAGAGGAGCTTCTTATAATGTGAGTGCCTCTCCAAACTACCTTTGACATGGTAAAGGTAGTAATCTGAAACCGATGCCATCACTCCTCCATCACTATTTTGTCTCGTCAAACAATTGACTTTGATATCAGTTATTGTGCTATAAAGATACTCTTAAGATGGTATAATACTATCCACTTTAGACTAAATCCATACAAGTTTTCTCAAAGTCTTACAGTTACGGGTATTCTTACATCTTGTATATGTAGTTTTTCAATCTTTTTAATTATCGATACGAAACTTTGTACGTACACTTAACACTGTCTATAATAAATGTAATTTAGTAACTTAGAAAATAAAGTATATATCATGTGTTCTGGTAGATAACGATATGTATGATAATAGATAAGTAGTGTGAGAGTTCTTTACAGTACTGTCAATATATACAAGGTAAATCTTGTTTGAATCCAACATTTGAGAACCTTTTTGTAACAACTGATCTATCAACTCTTACCATTTTTCTGCTGCTTTTCCAATTATTGGCCTTTTTTGGTTATTGTCATTCTTTTTCCTCAGTTTCTTTTTTCTTCACTGGGTGCATTAAAAAAAGTTAGAACGATGAACTGGTCCCGACGACGTGTTTTCTTTGTTTGTTAAATTGAGCCTTTATTGATCATTGATATACAAAAATTACAGACTGAGTTTGACATCTCAAACTTTATACATAATCATTGGTTAATTAGTGTTGGATTAACTAGATGAGATTTAAGATATGTGCGTATTAAAAGCATGCTAATGTAGTCTAAGTTCTTGATTTAAAATTTTAAATAGGTACCTAGTTACCTACGTAACCTTTTCAATAATTAATCGTCTGATTTCACCTTGCGGTAAGGGTCGACAAAAAGTTATAAGTGGTGGGGATTAGAAGTGTGCATGGACCGAGTTAGTTTCGATTTTTTAAACATCAAACCAAACCAATTGCATCGGATTTTTAAATTTATACACCAAACCAAACCAATAAAATTCAGGTTTTTCGATTTTTTTTTTGGGAATAATCTTGATACAAAACATATAACTTTTACTTCAAATATTTCTTTAGTCCTAGTAAGATACAACTATATAATTATGGTGTTTCATAAGAAAATAACACAAAAATGTGAGAAGAGTAATGACATTGTATTTAAATATTCAACAAAAGATAATAAAATCGGTTAAAATAAATATTGCTAATTAATAAGCCATAAAGAAAATGACCATAATATAAAAATACTAAGTCATGCTAAAATAAATACGGCTAATAAGTATTAATTACATGACAAGAAAAAAAACTTAAGTTATGTATTTTCACTCTCTAAACCAATTATGCAAAACTAAAGAATAGATATCCAACATTATTGTCATTCCTAGTGGTAAGTTGAATTTCTTTTGTTAGTATTAGTGTTGAGTTGGTTTTGGTTTGGACTTTATATGAGTTACTAACATCCATAGGATATAAAACTTATTGACATTCAAAATTCTAAGTTTAAGCTTGAATAATATGATAATAGATAATAAAAAAAAAAAAAAAAAAAACTACAAAAAAAAAAATTTAAGAAATATTTATAAATTACATTACAAATAAATATTTTTATGTATAAAATATTTTAAAAATTGAAAACATATAATGTCGGGTTGGTTTGGTTCGGTTTGACTTTTTTTAGCTAAAACCAAACCATATCAATTATGGTCTGTTTTTTTTCAACACCAAACCAAGTCAAACCAAACTACTAGTCGGGTTTTTTTCTCAGTTTGACTCGGTTTATCGATTTGGTGCGATTTATCGGTTTACTTTGTACACCCCTATTGGGGAGTAGAACATACTGTTTCCGATTTCAAATATTAATCATTTTGATAAACTGAATTTGTCTTAAAATGTTTGACTTTAAAAAAGGTAAGAAGTCATTTACTAATTTTCTTTTTCTATATATATCCTTACTGTTTTAATTAGTGGAGTATTAATTAACTAAGATATTCAAGTAAAGAAAAAGGATATTTTAGACAAATTTTGATTTTAATCCTTGTGATATTTGCTAATCACATTGGCCTTCGATTAATTGAAGCATACACTTTTGATCTCTTTGCTTGTGAATATTCACAGATTTACCATGTTGACCAATTGTTCTACCACTTAATTACTCATTTGTTATGTTAGGCTTGTACTATTACTCTATGTTTTACAGTAATGTAGTCCTAAAAATAGTTCAAATATAATATATTTCCTGCGTGAAGGACCAAAATCACACATTTCAACTAATTTTAGGTTAAGGCCCCGTTTGTCCATAGATACCAAAAAAAATTCATTTTTTTTGGAATTTTGGAGTTGGAGTTGGAGTTGTGTTTGGTCATAGTTTTTGAAATTGTAGTTTTTGGTGAAATGTAATTATAAAAAAGTGAAAAATTTTGAAAAACAAGTTTTTTGAGATTTTGGTATTCCGGAATACAACTTCAAGTTGTATTCGGAATTCTCATTGCCAAACGCTGATTCCGGAAAAAAGTGAAAAGATTTTCCAGAATAAAGTGAATAATTCTTATGGCCAAACGGGGGCTAAGTGTTTTATTGAATATTACCCAAGGACCAAAATAAGAATTTTCCTATAAGTGAGGGACCAAAAATGATATTATTCCTATGATTAATTAAGGCTAATAAACATTTTTTTAATGATGCGCGTAAATCTTAAAAGACAGATATATGGACTATATTTTTTTCCTTCCAATTTTGAATGCTGTGATTGTTATTATTTTGGGTTCACTTTTTTTATCCGTACTTTGATTTGTTTTTCATTCGTACTATTTTCTTAATAGAACATTAATCATGTCATATTTCATGCTCGTGAATCGCGACCATATGGTATTATTCAACAACTTGCCCATTATTAAAAGTACTTATATTAATTTAGTTAAGTAGTTATATTTATCCAGAGTAATTAAAATAATATGATAGTATGCATGATTAATCATGTATATGGTTTCTCAAACAAAGCAAGGCTAGATTCATGTACTGAATCTATGCAGAACTTAAGTAAAATGTGGAATCTTGTGACAAATATTTCGTTGTGGGTGAAAGTCTGTTAAAATCTGTTTTATTGTCTCAAATGCTCTTTAATATCTGATATTGTCAACTATTTTCCAGACAAAAGTATTTTCTTCAATAAATCAACAAGCTATTAATCCGGTGCATCGTATTCGTTTCTTATCATTAAAGTTTTCTTTACGAAAGAAAATGTTTAGCTAATTAATTATGATTGTCAATGACACGTACGTAATCAAATCCAATATGTCCTATTTAATGCATGACTATTTTCATATCTATAAAATAAGCACTACACTAAAAAATAAAAAAAAAAAAAAAAAAAAAAAAGGCAGATAACTTCAATCGGTAAACAACAAAAATTCGTCATTAAATAACAAAAAACTCAGTAACATCCCTCTTCGTCGTGCTCCCTGGGTGCAGAAAAAAAAGGTAAGCTATGCGACCCGCTGTTGCATGAGACACAGAGTGCAACAAACAATACAAGACTTCTTTCACTGTCTAGGGTATATTACTGCGTGTATTTTATTTAGATAGGTTGAACAATTTATGTGATTGTTTATAGTTGGTCCTCTTTGAGATAAAAAAATGGATGAGGATCGAGATGGGGATGTTTACACCTCCTTAGCACGAAGAAGTCATTAATCCTATACATTTAACGACGAATTAACAGAATGTTAAGAAAAATATGCTAGCTACGTGCTATTTAGTAATGAATTTTGTAGTTAATTCTTTTTTTTTTTTTTTTTTTTTTTTTTTTTTTTGATAAAGGCATATTAAATATTGTCAAAGCATGCATATAATAGACTCCAGAAAGATGCATGACTAGAATCAAATCTTTTTCTAAAACCACAAAAGCTAGCAAATACAACTGGATACTTTAATTTTAATATTTGATTTAGTTCAAGATGAATGATTCTGATTTCGTTTGAAAAACTGAAAATGTCAAAAGATTATCATCGCACGTGTTTTTGTCTAAACAAGATTCTTGAATGGCATCTTAATTAGATGAAGTCAATTTCTGTTAAAGTCGTGTATTTTCTGGGAAACATCATATAGTTAAGAGTATAACATGTTCACTCACGATTCTCTTATTACATTTAGAATATTAGATGCATGAATTTTACTTCTTTATTTTTTCTCTTGATTGTCAAAGCTAAGATTGCCTAATTTTCTCGAGCTTAATAGAATAATCGGAAAAGGGCCAAATATACCCCTGTACTATTGAAAAAGGGCCAAATATACCTCTCTTTATATTTTGGGTTCAAATATATCCCTGCCGTTATACTTTGGGTCCAAATATACCCCTCTTCTGTTAATGTTGTCCAAGGTGGACATCTAATCCTACGTGGCACTGACATTTGATGAGATGGATGTCACGTGGCGTCTTCTGCTCAAGAGACTCACTAACCCATTTTACCCTCCTCTCTATTTGTTATTTCACTACCAAAATTTTCTTCCTCTCCACCACCATCAGTACCACCACTAATTTGCAGATTTGTTGAAATAGAGTTTTACGTTGATTTACACATATTGATTTACGTTGTGCTTCCTTGGAGTCTTTAAATCAGAAATGTCGAGCCTTTTGTTCAAAGAATCAAGGGAAATGGAATTATACGCATAAACGCACAAAGGTTGCTTCTTATGATAAATTTCCAATCCAAACCTAACGTTATTTTGTTTTCTTGGCTGCTAGCTATGATCTTTCTCATTTCCAAGAGAAAAATCTCATGTAAATACAGAAAGAAAAAAAAAAGAATCAGTTATACAGAGAGCGATATTATTATTCCATTTATTTTGGGATTAAAGATATAAAAGGAAGTCTGTTGAATAAAATGGACGATATTTTGTTATCATATAATCTAATTTACTAATGAAAACAAATTAACAGAAAGATTTGTTAAATGGTCCACATGGTAAGGTTGAACAATTGTTAAGTATTCCCAGAGGCGGATCTAGGATTTGAAGGTGGCGGGTGCCACAATTTTCTTTAATGTACATCTCGTTAGAAAAGTGTATTTAGGTCTGGTTCATCTCTTTTTAGTTTATTCAGATCAACTTAATAGGCTTTTTTTTTTTAATTTGCAAATATGAAATTACATCTCAAAAATCAAGAAACGCATATTTAGCATCTTGAACAAGAAATCACATCCATTAACAACAGAAGTAAAATCAACATTTTCACCAAGAGACTTGCATCTCTTATGTATATTTAAAAAATGAATTTGCACAAGTAAAATAATATCTTCAATAAGGGAATTACACTAATCAAAATAAGAAAAATAATAGAAAAACTCTTCAAGAGGTAAATACACCCCATAAGTAAATGTAGAGTTGGATAAATTACAAATTCTCAAAAATAAATCATAAATTTCATGATTTTTCTAAGCAGTGCTTCCATCACAATTTAAGTACTAAAGTGCTTTAAATTGAATTTAATAATTATAGAATAGCATAAATTTTTATAATACACTCCCTCCGTCCATTTTTATTTGTCCATTATACTAAAAATATATGTCCACTTTTACTTGTAAGTTATATAGTTTGAAAAACCAAGACATATACCATTTTATACCTATTTTGCCCTTATTATTAAGTACTCCAATTCATTTCTCATTTTATTTATTGCTCACTAAGAGTGTCCCAAGTCAAATATAGACAAGTAAACATGGCCAGAGAGAGTAATAAACAAAAGAAATTAGTTTAACAAAGTTGAATTTTGATCTCAATCCAAAATTCCCATTGAGACTTGTTTTCGATTTAAATACTCATAGATTTGAGAGTTAAAAATGCTTAATTTAAGGGTTTGAAGTTTCTATTTGTGTGTTCTCGCTAGAGATCACAGATAAAATAATAGAAAAGAGGAAAGACAATATAAATAATAAAAAGATAAATAGAAAATTGGGAGAGACGAAAAGGTGGTACAAAGGAAGTAAAAAGCAAAAACGAAAAACGGGAGTCGGAAAATGTTCAAGATAGATTCAAACTTATGTCTACCAGTAGTGACACCTTTGTCAATTTAAGAGCGGGGGGTGAGCGAGGATCAAATATTTAACCTAATTTAAGCAAATTACAACATAAGCATATAAACAAATTATTAATCTAGGAGGTGCCATGCTACCCCCACCCTAAAGTGTGGATCGCATCTATGAGTATTCTGTTGCATATCATTGACTTTCTTTCTTTGATGGCTTATAATTCTTGATGTATGTAAGCACTCTAATGGGGGTTTGCACATGTGTGATCGGGGGGGTCTATTTAGATAGAAAGATGGTCGTGGTGGCGGTAACGGTGGTAATGGTGGTGGAAG